>NC_134696.1:11892001-12003799 GCF_050947455.1 Rhinoderma darwinii | reverse complement strand
GGCAGTGGGCAATCTAGGGGTATACAGTATAATAACCTTATGGTGGTCCCTGTCTATTTATCTGGTCCCAGTCCTGATAATTGCTCTCTGGTCCCTGTAGTAATGGCCCCCACACGTCCTCTCTGGATAGTGACATTTCCTCTTTAACCCTCCATTGCCGGTGATTGTCAGGGCTCAGTTGGGCCGCTGTCAGTGTCAGCTCTGAGCTGCCGCCATCTTCCTTTATATGTCTCCTGTATTCAGGAGGTGAGACCTCGGGGTGATTCCTGCTATCAGTCGGGTCACTGAGCTGTTCTGCTCCTCGTCTGGGCCCAGAACCTGTTGCAGTATTTGCAGCTTTCAGCAGCAGTCAGACATTGTGGGAGAATAAGACTGGGACAGACAGCAACCGACATCAGGAACAACATCAAGATGGAGAATACCAGAGATAACACATCATCACCAGAGGAGCTGCACAGGGATAACAACTAATAGTTACCACAGCGCCATCTACTGTCAGTGAGAGATAGTTCCTCCAGCATTGAGCTGCAGATGTTGTAATATTCCAGCACTGACTCCTAGGAAGGGGGGCGTTCAGGGGGATCAAGTTTAGAGTTGTTTCCCTCATACACCCTGAAGTGATGGGTATACCCGGGGCACTCCCACAGATTTTATATCATTTAACCCCTTAATGACCAGCCTATTTTAGACCTTAATGACCAAGCCATTTTTTACGTTTTTCCATCGTCTCATTCAAAGAGCTATAACCTTTTCATTTTTGCGTCGACATAACTGTATAACGTCTTATTCTTTGCGGGACAAGTTTTCGTTTTTAATAGCACCATTTTGGGGTACATAGAATCAATTGATTAACTTTTATTAACTTTTTTTGGGGGGGGGGAATAGAAAAAAAACAGCAATTTGACCACACTTTTTTGCGTCCTAAATTTACGCCGTTTACCGTGTGGTATAAATAACACAATAACTTTATTCAGCGGGTTGTTGCGATTGCAATGACACCAAATTTGTATAGTTTTTGTATGTTTTACTACTTTTTGACAGTGAAAATGCTTTTTTTTTCTGCCGATGCGGTTGTATGAGGGCTTTTTTTTTGCGGGACGACTTGTAGTTTTTATCGGCACCATTTTGGAGTAGATGCGACTGTTTGATCACTTTTTCTCACATTTTTATTAAGGCTGGATTCAAAGAAAACAGCAATTTTAGAAATGTTTTTTTATTTTATTTTTTGTGTCGTTCACCGTGCGGGTTAAATGATGTAATAACTTTATAGTCGGGGTCGTTACGGACGCGGCGATATCAAATATGTGTAACTTTTTTACTTTATTTTGCTTGTTAATAATAAAGCAGTTTGTAAGGGGGAAAAGTTGGGTTTTTAATTTTTTTTTCTCACTTTTTCTGAAACTTTTTTTTTTACTTTTTACTTGTCCCACTAGGGGACCCTACTATGTGATTATCCTTATTATCCTTATTATCCTTCTGTATTGCAGTGTATTATGCCTGTCCGTGTAAAACGTACAGGCATCTGCTAGGTCATGCCAGAGGCATGATCCAGCAGGCATTCACTACAGGCAGACCTGGGGGCCTTTATTAGGAGACACAGACACTCGGCGATCTTATCGGTGGCGGTGGGATGAGAGGGAGCTCCCTCCTTCTTTCCAAAACCACTCATATGCGGTGCACGCTATTTAGCACCGCATCTAAGGGGTTAAACGGGTGAGATCGATACTAATATCGATCTCATCCGGTCGAGCAGGGACGCCCCCAGCCCTCAGCTACCGCTGGCAGCTGAGAGCAGGGAGATTTGACAGATCCCTGCTCTGTTTACTTATTCCGATGCAGCGATGTAAAAAGTCTATGGCATCGGAATAAGGCCCGTTAGTGACCGACGTAAAAAGTCTATGGGCCGGTCACTAACGAGTTAATAACGTACCGGCTCTTTTGTTTGGAAGGTGCTGCCTAAACCTGAGTCTTCCCTTAAAACAGACAAGGGATTCATCCACCGCCATATTCTGTATAGGGATATCATTTTGGGAAAATGTTTGATAATAATGGTCAATTATTGGCCTTATTTTGAAAGACAAAACGGTCATAATTTGGGGCATCTGGGGGGGGGGGGGCAGCGACTGTTACCACTAAAATGCAGGAATTTAATTATCTCCTCAAAGCGTGTCCTGCTCATTATTGTGCGGTGGAGAGGGGGGGGGGCTATATAATATATCAGAGGACCAGTCATCTCTAATAGGGGGCTTTTTATAATGCCAAAACTTAAACATGCCCCAGAATGTATGCAGCTCTGCTGTAATTGTTGGGGTCCAATTTCGGCCTCTGGCATAGTAGGGGGTCAGCGTTTTTGGAGATAAACGGTGCAGCATAGATGTTCGTCTGCTCAACCAATACATTTATTAGGGAGTCAAAAAAAAAAGGGCAAAAAAATCAATGGCCTCGAACCTGTGGTGTCAAATTGATCCCTGAGGAGGCTGTAAAATCAGGCACTTGGGGGGCTATAATTATCTGCAGCTACCCGTGATAATCAGATTCTCTAGATACGGATACATATGAAATCATAAACTGCTTCACCTTCACCTGCTGAGTCTGTATCTGAGCATAACATTTGGTTTGCCTCATCAGCGGTGTAAAGCCTTTGGGTCATATTTAATATTTCTTACTAGAGATGACAAGCGATGGCAGGTCTGATGACAGGCGATGATAGGTCTGATGACAGGCGATGACAGGTCTGATGACAGGCAATGACAGGTCTGATTACAGGTCTGATGACAGGCGATGACAGGTCTGATGACAGGCGATGACAGGTCTGATGACAGGTCTGATGACAGGCGATGACAGGTCTGATTACAGGTCTGATGACAGGCGATGACAGGTCTGATGACAGGCGATGACAGGTCTGATGACAGACGATGACAGGTCTGATGACAAGTCTGATGACAGGTCTGATGCCAGGCGATAACAAGTCTGATGACAGGTCTGATGACAGGCGATAACAGGTCTGATGACAGGCGATGACAGGTCTGATGACAGGCGATGACAGTCTGATGACAGGTCTGATGACAGGCGATGACAGTCTGATGACAGGCCTGATGACAGGCGATGACAGGTCTGATGACAGGCGATGACAGGTCTAATGACAGGCGATGACAGGTCTGATGACAGGTGATGACAGGTTTGATGGCAGGCGATAACAGGTCTGATGACAGGCGATGACAGTCTGATGACAGGTCTGATGACAGGCGATGACAGGTCTGATGACAGGCGATGACAGGTCTAATGACAGGCGATGACAGGTCTGATGACAGGTGATGACAGGTTTGATGGCAGGCGATAACAGGTCTGATGACAGGTCTGATGACAGGCGATGACAGGCAATGACAAGTCTGATGACAGGCGATGACAGATCTGATGACAGGCGATGACAGGTCTGATGACAGTCGATGACAGGTCTGATGACAGGTCTGATGACAGGAAATGACATGTCTGATGACAGGTCTTATAACAGGTCTGATGACAGGTCTGATGACAGGCGATGACAGGTCTGATGGCCGTTGTTTTTTTTATTTTTATATTTCAACTGAACAATAGGAGCGGAGCGTCCACCAGTGACCCTGCTGTATTTAAAAGTGGGGATGACCTACCTACCTACCAAATTCTAAATGAGAGGGTCATTGCTACCTAACCAGGACCTCGGACAGTGGGCAATCTAGGGGTATACAGCTGGGTACAGGGGATGAGAGGCGATGACGGGTCAGGTTTGGTGACACTAATCACCAGATGATGGTGGTTGTAGTGTTTTATCAGCTGGTGAGGGGACTGATCGCCGGCTTTATGTTCATTTTTATCTCTATCTACACAGCATCTGGCTCTGTCAGGCTCCAGGACACAGTTGAGCCCTCACAGAGCAGGAGATGCTGGTAAAATAATACTTCTGCATTGTGATTGGCCAGTCAGCACAGACTGGCCAATCACAGCGCTTAGGGCACTGGACCATTCTGATTGGTCCCATGCCGGCATCTTCTGCCCGGCAACTCTGCTTTAGAGCTGAGTTGCCGGTTCCGTCACTGTGTCGCTTGACACAGTGACAGTTTAAAGTCCTGACATGCCTGGTACATAGGACTGCAGTAAGATACTTGCAATACCAAAGTACCAGACACGTCATTTTGCGGGAAGGGGTTAATGTGACAGTGCCCCTCCCCCTTACCTACAGGGCCCCTGCTTTATAGAGAAATAATATAGAAAAGACATGGAGGCGTTGTCCATAGCAACCAATCAGATTCCTGGTTTTATTTTTCTAAGACATGTTTGAAAATGAAACAAGTGATCTGATTGGTTGCTATGGGCAATGTTTCCATGCTTTATACCTGCTCATTTTTCGACTCCACATCTTCCCAGAAGTAACCGGCGGGTCCTCATAAGCTTGCTGTCAATGAATAACTGACAGCGCTAATACACTGAACTACGTATGTAGTGCAGTGTATTAGAGTAGCGATGGGGGCATCAGGCCCTCAAGTGTCAAGTAAAAAAAAAAAGCTAAACTGCCTTTTTTCCCATAACAAGTCTTTTATTATGGGAAAAAACGTAATTTTTTTTTAAAAACTATACATAATTGTTATCGCCGAGTCCGTAATGACCCAAGCTATAAAACTGTTATGTAATTTATCCCGCACTGTGAACGCCGTAAGAAAACCATGAAAAACAACGCCAGAATCTTTGTTTTTAGGTCACATCTCCTCCCAAAAAATGCTATAAAAAGTGATCAAAAAGTCATAATAAATCTAAAATAGTACTAATAAAAACGCCAATCCGTCCCGCAAAAAATAATCCCTGACACCGCTTTGTCCACGCAAAAATAAAAACCTTATGGGTCTTAGAATATGACGACACAGAAAACCAATGATTTTATAAAAAAAGTGATTTTATTGTGCAAAAGCCGCAATACATAAAAAAAACTATATAAATTTGGTATCGCCGAAATCGTATCGACCCGCAGAATAAAGCGAACATGTAATTTAGGGCGCACTGTGGATGCCGAAAAAAACCCAATAAAACACTATTCCAGAATTGCTTGTTTTTTGTACTTTCCTTTACCAAAAAATGAAATAAAAAGTGATCAAAAAGTCGTATGTGTTCCAAAATGGTACCAATAAAATCTACAGCCCGTCTCGCAAAAAACAAGCCCGCACACCGCTCCATCAACTGAAAAATAAAAAAGTTATGGCACTAGTAATGCGGTGATGAAAAACATCTCAAATCGCAGGCCGGAGGGGAACATTCCTTCAGTTTCAGGGCCCTAGTATTTAGGAACTAGGAAAGGGAAGGGACATGGCACATCCGGTGGAAGCGAGGGCGCCCGTATTATACCAGCGCAAAATTTTCCCAGCAATATTTCCCAAACTACGAAGGAGAAAAAGTCCCCAAAAGGTGCAGAGCGTTACAAAAGGGGGATAAGAAAGAAAACCGTTTATCAGTGTGACGCCGGCCTGCGCATAACGGATCGCTTCACAGCATAACACACATCTATGGAGAATTGTATTATTTACCCCATTATTATACCCTCTTATTATGCCCTGATATACTCTGCCCAGGTTACATGTACCACCATTATAAACGGAAATACCAGTAATACTCAAACAAAACTACCAAGCAAAATCCATGCTCAAAATGGTGGTCTTTCCCTTCTTGCCCTACAGTGTGCCCAAACAGCAATTTATGTCCACAAGTAAGGCATTACCATACCCGGGAGAACCCGCTTAACAATTTATGTGGTAAGATTCTCCAGTGGCACAAGCTGGGCACAACATATTGTGCGGTGAATGGGCAGATCAGTGGAAAAATTGCAATTTTCACTTTGCACCATCGTCTGCGTATTAATTTCTGAAAAATACCTGGAGCCTAAATTCTCACTACTACCACATATGGGGTGTTACTGTACTCGGGAGAAATTGCTTTACAAATGTTGGGGTGCTTTTTCTTCTTTATTCCTTGTGAAAATGAAAAATGTTGATCTAAAACTACATTTTATTGGAAAAAATTACATATTTCATTTTCACTGCTTAACCCCTTAATGACCGGGCCTGTTTGTCACTTAATGACCAAGCCAGATTTTGAAAATCTAGTATGTCTGACTTTATCAGAGAATAACTCAGCAATAGTTTTGTATATCAAAGTAATTCTGACATTGTTTTTTTGTCACATGTTGTACTTTATTTTAGTGGTAAAAGTAGACTGATACGATTTGCGGAAATCAATTAAAAATTTCAAAATTTGAAGACATTTTGTAAAAATTTACATTTTTCCCTAGTTTGAACTGCGATATGTCACATATGTACATACATACTGTACAATTTTTTTTATTAAATACATATTTCCATCTCTTAACTCCATTTTGGCTGCACTTTTGGAAAAAAAATGTACATTTTGAGCAATTTAGAAAACTTACAAATTTAATAATAATTTTATAAATTTTGAAGTACATTTTGTTTTCCTGCACCAAGCCAAGTTTCATGAGATTCATAGGTGTCAGAATGATGGAAAACCCCATAAATGACCCTATTTGAAAACTACACCCCTTCAGGTATTTATTAAGGGGTGTTGTAAGTATTTTGACCCCACAGTTTTTTTGTAGGAATTCATGCAATGCAGGTGTAAAAAAATATAATTTAAATTTTTTTACAAATGTATCATTTTAAACACAGATTTCTTTGTAAAGCGACCATGAGAATGAAGAAACACACCCCAAAATCTATCACCCTGTTTCTCCTGTGTTCAAAAATACCCCCATTGTGGCCCTAATGTTTGGCCTGGGCACACGGCAGGGCCCAAAAGGAAGCGAGCACCCTTTGGCTTTCAGGACCAATATTTTGCTTGAAAATCTTTTAGGCCCCACTGCACATTTGGAGAGGCTTTGAGCTGCCAGAACAATAGAAACTCCCCATAAATGACCCCATTTAGGAAACTAGACCCCTTAAGGCATTTATCTAGGGATGTACTGAGTATTTTGACACCACAGTTTTTTGGTAAATTTAATGCATAGCAGGTGGAAAAAAAAGAAAAGACACTTTTGTCATAAAAGTTTCACTTTGAAGACTGATATTTTTGTAAAGCGACCATGAGAATGAAGAAACACACCCCAAAATCTATCACCCTGTTTCTCCTGTGTTCAAAAATGCCTCCACTTAGGATGTAGTCCATTGCCTGGCTGCATGGTGGGGCATGAAATTACAGGAACCAATCTATGGTTTTCAGGACATAATTTTAGCTTGAATTACTTATAGGCCTCACTCCTTCTTTACAAAGGATTTGAGCTTTCAGAACGATGTAACACCCCCAAAACTGACCCCATTTTGAAAACTACATTCCCTAAGGTACTCATCTAGGGGTGTAGTGATAATTTTTTTTGGGGTGGGATCTTTCCCTAATGGTATTCATCTAGGTGTGTAGTGAGAATTTTTTTGGGTGGGGTATCTTTCCCTAATGGTATTCATCTAGGGGTGTAGTGAGAATTTTTTTGGGTGGGGTATCTTTCCCTAATGGTATTCATCTAGGGGTGTAGTGAGAATTTTTTTGGGTGGGGTATCTTTCCCTAATGGTATTCATCTAGGGGTGTAGTGAGATTTTTTTTTTTGTTATTTTGGAGTCTTTCTTGCATTCCAGTTTATATGTGGGTATAATAAAATGTGAAGTGAAAAAAAAATCAATGGATTGATAAAATGGTAACGAAAATGAATAAAAGGGTTAAAAAATGTTTTCATTCAAATTATCAATTTAGGGATGTATGGTACACACGGAAACATTCCCTAATGCAGAGTCCTGGTTTCTCTGGGCAGGTGTCACACTGATAACTGCTTTCCCTCCGTAGTCCATTCTTAGCACATACGCGACATTTTTTTTGGGGTCTGCTTTTTTTGGCAGTAGGGGCACTTCGGATGGGAAATGTTGTCCTGGGACAATTCTGCTGGCTTGGCTAGATGATGCCACCCCTCCCCTCCCCTGGGTCTGGTCTCCAAATATAAGATTTTTAATTATTCTTTCTTGATAATGAAGATAGGATCCCTGGTTCCCCGCCTTTCTAAAAATGACAAAGGAATTATATAGGGACACTTGGATGAGGTGAACGGCCAGTTTTTTGTACCATATCCGGGATTTCCGGACAGCGCTGTAGGGCTGCAGCATCTGGTCTGCAAGGTCCACCCCACCCATGAATTTATTATAATCCTGTATGCAAACAGGCTTACAGACGGTACGACTTGCCCCGCGTACAGGAATGTGGCTGCTGCTGTCCGGGTGAATGGATGTGAGCATCAGGACATCCCTCTTGTCACGGAATTTGACAAGCAGCAAGTCCTCATTGCAAAGTCCCCTGATTTCCCCAGGTTTTAATTTTTGGTTTATTAGGGACTTTGGCAGGCCTTTTTGATTTCTACGTATGGTGCCACAGGCCACTGTTTTTTTTTGCAGACAGGCACCTGAAGAGCGGTACGCTAGTGTAGAAATTATCCACATACAAATTGTACCCCTTATCCAAAAGAGGGTGCAAAAGGTCCCAGACAATTTTTCCACTGCTGTTGAGTGAAGGGGGGCATTCTGCAGGGACAATTTGGGAGTCTTTCCCTTCGTACACTCTGAATTTATGGGTGTAACCCGAGTCACTTTCGCACAATTTATAAATTTTTAACCCAAATCGGGCCCTCTTATTTGGCAAATATTGCCTGAATTGTAGGCGGCCTTTGAAAAGGACCAGAGACTCATCCACGGCAATATTTTTTCCGGGGGTATATGTCTCCGCAAACTTCCCATTTAAAAAATTTATTAGTGGCCTAATCTTAAAAAGCCGGTCATGGCTGGGGTCACTGCGGGGTGGGCAAAGCGTGTTGTCAACAAAATGAAGGAAGCGCAGTATGTTCTCAAAGCGCTGCTTCGTCATTACCTCTCTGTACATAGGGGTGTCGTACAGGACATCAGATGTCCAATAGGACCTAATCGTGGGTTTCTTAACTAAACCCATATTTAATAGGAGGCCCCAAAATTTCAAAATGTCTGCCACAGCTACCGGGCGCCACACGCTATTTTTGGCGTAATAAGATGTGGGGTGACTGGCAATAAATTGAGCAGCATATAAATTGGTTTGCTCAACCATCAGGAGTAATAACTCCTCCGAAAAGAAGACTTTGAAAAAGTCCTCCTCCCTAAACCCCTCAGTGCTGATGTGGATGCCCGTAACAGAACTAAATTCTGGAACACACAGGGTGTATGACTCTGTGGGCACCCAATCCGGGTCAATGGCACTAGTGCTAGGCGGACAATCGTGCCTGCGGCGCCTTGGCTGGGGCTCCTCATCACTAGAGCTAGTGGATGATGACAAAATTAAAAATTGCTCATCAGTCTCACTTGCGCTTTCTGTATCCGAGCAGATCATGGCGTAGGCCTCTTCTGCCGAATACAGACGCTGAGCCATTTTATTAGTATAAAACTAACGCTAGCCCTAACTAACTATTTCTAACTAATTGCCCCCCTAACTAACGCCCTATGCCTAACACTAAGTAACGATAATGTACCCTACTAAACCCCAACTAAATTCTACACTATATTTTTTTTTTGTATTTTTTTTTTTTATATAGATAAAAAACTAAAACGTCCCTACTACACTAACCGTATAAACCTAACGCTGATAAATGTTCCCTAACGCTAGCCCTAACTAACTATTTCTAACTAATTGCCACCCTAACTAATGCCCTACACCTAACTTACGCTACCTAATGCCCTATGCCTAACAACTAAGTAACGATAATGAACTCTACTAAACCGCGACTAAATTCTACACTATATTTTTTTTTTGGTATTTTTTTTTTTTATATGGATAAAACGCTAAAACGTCCCTACTACACTAACCGTATAAACCTAACGCTGATAAATGTTCCCTAACGCTTGCCCTAACTAACTATGTCTAACTAATTGCCCCCCTAACTAACGCCCTACACCTAACTTACGCTACCTAATGCCTAACGCTAACTAAACGCGAAACTATATATATATATATATATATATATATACACACGCACTGTATGTTTATTTTTATATATATATATTTTTTATATATATATATATATATATATATATATATATATATATATATTTAAATTATAATAGAACAAAGGTGGGGGGAGGGGGTGAATGGGGTACTGGGGTACAGGGGGTGATCAGGATGTCTTTTTTTAACTTTTGACAGGAGACCAAAGCACACAGCTCCGTTCTCCTCAACGATCTGACAGGAATGAGGAGAACGGAGCTGTTTGCCCTGCCTCACAGCCTTTGCATGCTGCGATTGGTCTGTCAGATTTGACTGACCAATCACAGCGATCGTTGTTCGGGGACCACTGTCACTGGTCCCTCGACGGCTCCCTGTGACACTCAGCTGTCTATGACAGCTGTTGCCGAGGACTTGTCACCGTGTAAACACACACGGTGACAGTTTAAGTGCAGGACGGATATATCCGTCCTCCTGCGCGAACTAACAGCTGCAGAGGACGGATATATCCGTCCTTCGGCGTTAAGGAGTTAATTCTAATTAATTCAGCAAAAAACCTTTGGGATCAAAATTCTCAGTATACCCCTAGATGATTCCTCAGGTTGCAGTTTCCCAAATGGAGTCACTTTTGGGGTGTTTCCACTGTACTACAGGGGCTCAGCAAACGTGACATGGCGCCCAGAAACCATTCCAAATGGTGCTCCTTCCCTTCTGAGCCCTACCCTGTGTCCAAACAGCAGTTTATGACCACATATCAGGTATTGTTTTACTCGGCAGAAATTGCTTTACAAAAGTTGTGGTGCTTTTTCTCCTTCTGTCGATTTTCATTTTCACGGCCTACTTCCAATAATTTCTATAAAACACCTGTGGGGTCAAAATGCTCACTATACCGCTAGATAATTTCCTTAAGGGGTGTAGTTTCCAAACTGAGGACACTTGTTGGGGGTTTCCACTGTTTTGTCCCCTCAGCGGCTTTACAAATGTGACATGGCCTCCGCAAAACATTCCTGCTAAATTTGAGTTCCAAAAGCCAAATGGCGCTCTTTCCCTTCTAAACCCTGCCGTGTGTCCAAACAGCCATTTATTTCCACATGTGGGGTACTGTTTTATTAGAGAGAAATTGCTTTACAAATGCTTTTTCTCCTTTAGTCCTCGTGGAAATGAAAAAAAAATTAGCTAAACCTATGGCCTAATTCCAAAAATTCCTGCAAAAAAACTGTTAGGTCAAGATGCTTACTATACCCCTAAATAAATTCCTCGAGGGGCGTAGTTTCCCAAATGGGTTCACTTTTGGGGGGTTTCCACTGTTTTGGTACCACAAAAAAACAGCAATTCTGGCAATTTTTTAGTTTTTTTATACAGCGTTCACCACGCGTTATAAATGACATGTTACCTTTATTCTGCGGTCAGTCCGATTCCGGCGATACCTAATTTATGGCCCTTTTTATGTTTTACAACGTTTTGCACAATAAAATTACTTATGTAAAAAGAATGTATTTTTTCTGTCGCCAAGTTGTGAGAACGTTGTAACTTTTTCATCGGCGGAGCTGTGTGAGGGCTTGTTCTTGGCAGGACGAGCTATAGTTTATATTGGCACCATTTTTGGATACGTGCAACTTTTTGATCACTTTTTATTCCAATATTTATAGGGAAAAGTGACCAAAAAACTGGAATTCTGGTATAGATTATTACGTTGTTCACCGTGTGGAATAAATGACATATTTTTATAGTTCAGGCCGTCACGGACGCGGCGACACCAAATACGTATGGTTTATTATTATTTTTCAATAATAAAAGACTTGATAAGGGAACAGGGCGATTGTATTTTATTTTATTACTTGAAACTTTTATTATGTTTTAAAACTTTTTTTTTTTACACATTTTTTTAAGTCCCACCAGGAGACTAGAAGGTCCAACTGTCAGATTTTTTTTTTCTCTAATACATTGCACTACCTATATAGTGCAATGTATTAGATCTGTCAGTCATTCAGTGACAGCAAGCCGATTAGAGCGGGTCCTGGATGGCTTCCATGCAGGGTAGACCAGGAGGCCAGTATTAGGCAATTTCATAGCTGGGGTTCTGATGAGCTGCAAACACCTTAAACGCAGCAATCGCTTTTGACCGCTGCATTAAAAGAGTTAATGGCGGGGATCTAAGCTAATTTCGGTCCTCGCCATTACAGTCAGATGTCAGCTGCTGAGTCGGTGCCACGCATTTGGCGAATGGCTACGGCAAAACGTGGGAAGGGGTTAATGTCCTCCCTGACTGACCTCAGTTGTGCCCCCCCCCCCCCCCCCCAAGCATTGCATTGTGAAGCTCCTGCAGATCTTTTTCTATGTTGTGTCTCATTTTATACCGTTTCCTCAGCAGAAATAAGCTGCTGTTCAGACTGGAACTGTCGTGCAGCTTTTGCAGCGCTGTCATGTCTGATGTGGATACGTTGCTCGAATCACTGGCCTCGAACCTGTGGCATCAAATTTATATCTGAGGAGGCTGTAAAATCAGGCACTTGGGGCTATAATTATCTGCAGCTACCCGTGATAATCTGGGCATAGCAGGACCTGAGACTCATCCACGCTGACGGGGGGTTCAGAGTCAGTTTCTGACAGGCGATGACAGGTCTGATGACAGGTCTGATGACAGGCGATGACAGGTCTGATGACAGGCGATGACAGGTCTGATGACAGGACTGATGACAGGTCTGATGACAGACGATGACAGGCAATGACAGGTGCGATGACAGGTCTGATGACAGGTGATGACGGGTCTGATGACAGGCGATGACAGGTCTGATGACCGTTGTTGTTTTTTTTAATATTTCAACTGAACAATAGGAGCGGAGCGTCCACCAGTGACGCTGCTGTATTTAAAAGTGGGGATACCCTACCTACCTACCAAATTCTAAATGAGAGGTGTCATTGCTACCTAACCAGGATCTCGGGCAGTGGGCAATCTAGGGGTATACAGTATAATAACCTTATGGTGGTCCCTGTCTATTTATCTGGTCCCAGTCCTGATAATTGATCTCTGGTCCCTGTAGTAATGGCCCCCACACGTCCTCTCTGGAGTGACATTTCCACTTTAACCTTCCATTGCTGGTGATTGTCAGGGCTCAGTTTGGCCGCTGTCAGTGTCAGCTCTGAGCTGCCGCCATCTTCCTTTATATGTCTCCTGTATTCAGGAGGTGAGACCTCGGGGTGATTCCTGCTATCAGTCGGGTCACTGAGCTGTTCTGCTCCTCGTCTGGGCCCAGAACCTGTTGCAGTATTTGCAGCTTTCAGCAGCAGTCAGACATTGTGGGAGAATAAGACTGGGACAGACAGCAACCGACATCAGTAACAACATCAAGATGGAGAATACCAGAGATAACACATCATCACCAGAGGAGCTGCACAGGGATAACAACTAATAGTTACCACAGCGCCATCTACTGTCAGTGAGAGATAGTTCCTCCAGCATTCAGCTGCAGATGTTGTAATATTCCAGCACTGACTCCTAGGAAGGGGGGCGTTCAGGGGATCAAGTTTAGAGTTGTTTCCCTCATACACCCTGAAGTGATGGGTATACCCGGGGCACTCCCACAGATTTTATATCATTTAACCCCTTAATGACCAGCCTATTTTAGACCTTAATGACCATGCCATTTTTTACGCTTTTCCATTGTCTCATTCAAAGAGCTAGTGCCCCCCCCCCCTTACCTAAAGGGCCCCTGCTTTATAGAGAAAGAGTATAGAAAAGACATGGAGGCGTTGTCCATAGCAACCAATCAGATTCCTGGTTTTATTTTTCTAAGACAGGTTTGAAAATGAAAGAAGTGATCTGATTTGTTGCTATGGGCAATGTTTCCATGCTTTATACCTGCTCATTTTTCGACTCCACATCTTCCCATAAGTAACCATAGCAACCAATTCAAGAGATGAGAGTTGGTAGGTAGATTGGAGGGTCTGATAAGTGACAACCACAGCCCACCATGCAGTAACAGCCAGATCCTCTAGAGGCAACAGCTACTGCCACCATTATAGTGACAGCTACTGACCCCAATAATAGTGACAGCTACTGAACCCAATAATAGTGACAGCTACTGACCACAATAATAGTGACAGCTACTGACCCCAATAATAGTGACAGCTACTGACCCCAGTAATAGTGACAGCTACTGACCCCAATAATAGTGACAGCTACTGACCCCAATAATAGTGACAGCTACTGACCCCAATAACAGTGACAGCTACTGACCCCAATAATAGTGACAGCTACTGACCCCAGTAATAGTGACAGCTACTGACCCCAATAATAGTGACAGCTACTGACCCCAATAATAGTGACAGCTACTGACCCCAATAACAGTGACAGCTACTGACCCCAATAATAGTGACAGCTACTGACCCCAATAACAGTGACAGCTACTAACCACAATAATAGTGACAGCTACTGACCCCAATAATAGTGACTGCTACTGCCCCCAATAATAGTGACAGCTACTGACCCCAATAATAGTGACAGCTAGTGACCCCAATAATAGTGACAGCTACTGACCCCAATAATAGCGACAGCTACTGACCCCAATAATAGCGACAGCTACTGACCCCAATAATAGTGACAGCTACTGACCCTAATAATAGTGACAGCTACTGACCCCAATAATAGTGACAGCTACTGACCCCAATAACAGTGACAGCTACTGACCCCAATAATAGTGACAGCTACTGACCCCAATAATAGTGACAGCTACTGACCCAAATAATAGTGACAGCTACTGACCCCAATAATAGTGACAGCTACTGACCCCAATAATAGTGACAGCTACTGACCCCAATAATAGTGACAGCTACTGACCACAATAATAGTGACAGCTACTGACCCCAATAATAGTGACAGCTACTGACCCCAATAATAGTGACAGCTACTGACTCCAATAATAGACAGCTACTGACCCCAATAATAGTGACAGCTACTACCCCCAATAATAGTGACAGCTACTACCCCCAATAATAGTGACAGCTACTGACCCCAATAATACTGACAGCTACTGACCCCAATAATAGTGACAGCTACTGACCCCAATAACAGTGACAGCTACTGACCACAATAATAGTGACAGCTACTGACCCCAATAAGTGACAGCTACTGATCCCAATAATAGTGACAGCTACTGACCCCAATAACAGTGACAGCTACTGACCCCAATAATAGCGACAGCTACTGTCCCCAATAATAGTGACAGCTACTGACTCCAATAATAGTGACAGCTACTGACCCCAATAACAGTGACAGCTACTGACCCCAATAATAGTGACAGCTACTGACCCCAATAATAGAGACAGTTACTGACCCCAATAACAGTGACAGCTACTGACCCCAATAATAGTGACAGCTACTGACCCCAATAATAGTGACAGCTACTGACTCCAATAACAGTTTTCTGACGCGAACAATAACATCTTATTTATGGTGAATGATGAAGGGCATAAAAAACTTCAAAAAACAATAAAAAGAAAGATAAATTATTGGAGCACTCCACTTTATTTTTTTATTGCACCCTCCTTTTGTACATTGGTGTTTCAGTGGGGTGCTGTGAGCAAAATACTTACCGATCCCCGCATCTTGTCTTTTTCGGGTCCAACGCCGCTCACGTGACCTTCCCCCAGACTTGTCTGAAGTTACTGTGCTTTTGAATCAACCGGAACTCAGGCTCTAAATGCATTCCTATGGAAGCCAGAACGAGGCCAGAACAAGGCCAGAACGGGGCCAGAACGAGGCCAGAACGAGGCCAGAACGAGGCCAGAACGAGGCCAGGACGAGGCCAGAACGAGGCCATAACGAGGCCAGAACGAGGCTCCATAGTGCATTGACTTCCAGGAATTCTGAACAGCAGTGATTCTAGACCAGGTCAGAATGGACCCGAAATACGACAGGATTCGGGGATCGGTAAGTATTTCTACACACAGCACTCCAGTGAAATACCAATGTACAAATGGAGGGTGCAATAAAACAATAAAGTGGAGTGCTCCTTTAAATGCTAATTTAAATGTACTGCAAAATGGTCACAATGAAGGGAGACAAAAGCGGAAAAAATTATTTGCACCTTAACCGACAAAATTGGTTGCGACATCAAGGGGTTAATAATTATAGTACATTCAGATCACTGTATAGAGCTTTTCAGTAAATGGGGGGTGGCATCACATCATCCTGATCTACAGGGATTGGCCAGTGATCACATGGTAGGGGGGCTATAGAGCTCCCTATAAGATAGTAATGCCCTTCGTCCTCTTTGGGCCCTGCAGCTTGGCGTCTTTCCCTCCCCCACTCCCTCTCTTGATTTGACTCCTTAATGACACGACCAATTTAGTTTTTTTATTTTAGTTTATTACTATTTGTGGGGTGAAATTAGCAAAAAAAACAAAAAACAAACGCGCCATTTTCTGAGGGATTTCGTTTTTACGGCGTCTATCGTGCGGTAATAACTACATGTTCACTTTATTCTACGGATTAATACGATTACGGTGATATCGAATTTATATTTTTTCATGTTTTACCACTTTGTAAAACTATTTGTTAAAAAAATTAGTTTTGCTTTGCCAAAATCTGAGAGACGTAACTTTTTTATGTTTCCGTTGATTGAGCGATGTGAGGGCTTATTTTTTGCGAGGCGAGCTTTTGTTGTTACCATTTTGGGGTGCGACTTTTTGACTAGTTTTTATTCTATTTTTTGGGGAAACTAACGTGACCAAAAAACAGCAATTTGGGTGTTTTAAACATTTTTATTGTTTTTTTTTACGGTGTTCAGCGAGTGGGTTAGATAACATCAGATTGTAATAGTTCGGACTTTTGCAAACGCGGCGATATCAGTTGTTCTAACTTATATGTTGTTTAACATTACTCTACAGAAAAAATGGGAAGAGGGAATTTTTTAGAAATGTAAATATTATTTTTGGGGATATTTGCAAAAAACTTTATTTTACTTTTTACAATTCAGTTTAGAAGTCCCCCTAGTGGAATTGAACCAGCGATTATTGGATTGCTCACACGATCCACTGCAATACTAAAGTATTGCAGTATATCATGATTTTTACAGCCACCTATGAAGCCCTGCCGGAGAACAAAGATGGCAGACCCTTCATTAGGCCCCCAGGCTGCCATGATAACCATCGGCATCCCGCTATAGCATCGTGGGGGCACAAGGGCACGTCGGTGGGGGTCACCCCTCTCATTCTAATGCTTTAGATGCTGTGGTCGTGATTGACTGTGGCATCTAAGGGGTTAAACGGGAAGACTCAAAGTGATTTTTGATTCTGTCCGTTGCAGTGAGGTGTTGGCCATATTACACAGCGAATACCCGCTAAGTATGGAGCGAGCTCAGCCCGTGATCCCGCTCCATACTTTCCCTTAATGACTGCCACGTACATGTATGTGGCATCTTGTTAAGGAGTTAGGGTATGTTCACACGCAGTGGTTTCAGACGTAATTCGGGAGTTTTACGCCTCGAATTACGCATTAAAAAACACCCATAATACGTCTACAAACATCTGCCCATTGCTTTCAATGGGAATTACGATGTTCTGTTCCCACAAGCCTTTATTTTACGCGTCGCTGTCAAAATACGGCGCGTAAAATGACGGCTCGTCAAAAGAAGTGCAGGTCATTTCTTGGGACGTTTGTGGAGGTGTTTTTCATTGACTCCATTGAAAAACAGCTTCAAAAACGTCCGTAAAGAACGCCGCGAAAAACGCGAGTTGTTAAAAAAAAGTCTGAAAATCAGGAGTTATTTTCGCCTGAAAACCGCTCCGTATTTTCATACGTTTTTGAGTTTGCGTGTGAACATAGCCTTAAATGTCATTTTGTTGATAATTGTTTCAGAGTTTTTATGTTCATCCTGTTTTGATCATTTTGTTCTGTTCCAGATGTCACAGCGGCGGTTCTAGGAGGATCTTGTCTCTACCGTTCGTGAAATCACCCGGAAACAACTGGAACATGCCCATCGCGCCTGCAATGTTCTGGCACCCAGGGTGACCTGTTTATCTTGCAATGTGTTTATCCAACCAGCGGACAACGTCCTCAAATTTATTGTTAATAATAAAAGCTGTGGCCGACCCCCACTTTACCCCACATCTTGGTCTGGGTCTCAGTTATTTCATATAAATGTTAGAGGTTGTGTTATATGGAGGTGATGCCATCATTGGTCAGTCTTGTTTTACCAAATTTAATCCCCTGTGATACAATGCCATCACCCAAAACAACATGGAAAAATCAATGGAGGGGGGTAAATACTTTTTATTAGCACAGTATAACAGATGACCTTACATTGACCTCTGTGAAAAAAGACGCTAAAATGTCACTACATCAATGGCTTGTGTTCTGGGGTCTGCGAAGCCCATAGCAGATATAAGTGCATAGCAGATACTAAACCATGGCAGCTCCAGAGCAGAACTGACCTTACTGTGACATCATGATGACATCACGGAGCTATGATGTCACAGAGATATGATGAGGGGTTATAAATATTTCCTTGACAGCTGCGCGGTCTTACTTTCTGTGAATTGACACAGAGCGCGATTTTCTAATTGATTGGCGACTTTTCATTATTATGGAAATCAATGGACTGGGGTTCTTCCCCATCTTCTTGGCCTTTTGGTGTGTGGCCTGGCTCTCTGGTAGCTACACCCTGACTGTTATCAACAGCCATGCCCCCCCACTGATGTACATCAGGTAAGATGGAGAATTACACGACTTTTATAGTTTGGGAATGTATAAGGTAATTACTTAAATAAGGAGGAAATATCTAATTAACAAAATGGCTTCCATTACCCAGAGTAGCCGCAAGAGGACAGAGAAACGCATCTCCTCAGTCCTATAGATTATTATCTGACTGCTGATTATTAAGATGAAACAATTCTGACAATTTTTCTATATTATTTAACATTGAGCGTTTTTCTTTTTCTTTTACAGTGAAACGGGAAATTTCTTTCCCGAAAATATCCTGTTTAGAATAGGATTCATAGGAATGGCCATTGCCTGTAAGTAAATATCACGGAAGTGATTATAATATGCTCTTACTTCTGGGGGATGGCGGGTTATTATAAAAAGTCTTATATCTGATTATATTACTCTGGGGTCAAACCTACATTTATTTTTTACAAAAATGTGATTACTACGTCAGTGAGACATGCAGGCCGGTTGCTAGGGACTCATTGCTGGACAAGACTGTGGTTGTTAGGTAGTGTATCCCTAGCAACCAGACTGTCAGACATGACTCAGACTTGGCATCAGTCGCACCCTGCCCCCATCTCAGTCTGCAGTAGTAATCAGAATTTTCTAAAAAAAAAAAATAATGTTTTGTTAATATCAACTGATAATAATTGTCCGGATTAGACGATGTAGATAAATGTTCCCGTCCATTATTGAAGGCTTCTTGTTGGGTTTAGCGTTTGGTCCGCGTTTCATAGATGTTATTAGGTGGTTTTACACGTGGTACAGGATTAATTCGGCTCATTTGCTCTTTTTCAGCTCTGGGCCTGACGTTTCTACACTATAAGTACATCATGCTCCATGCTGAAGCCTTTGGGGATCGTCAGGCCTTGGTTCAAAAGATCCTCCTGGCAATAGGATGGTCATCATGCGTCGGGACAGCCATGATGGCTACATTCTCGGTAAGTTAATAAATGTTTTACATTGATAGGGTTGTCCCATCTTCACTAAATAGGGACCCGCTGGCAATCAGCTGATTACTGTAGGTCTGGCAGCTGAACCCCTGGTGATCATGATCAGCGGTTATCACCGGGTGGCCACACACTAAAGTGGTATTACATGGCTTATTAGAATGAATGGACGGCCATGTAATAGATGTGTGTCCTCAATCCCCCCCAGAGCAGAAGCTATTTTTTGTTAGTGGCTTTCTGCTCTGTCTAATAGGGAAGCAGGAGACCCCCCTCTATATCCATTATGTCTCTGGGGTTATTATATCAGAACACGTTATTTAGGATTTATTGGGAAGTTCTGAGGGTAAATTAGTGATTAGTTCCATAAGACTTGCTGTAACCTCTGTCTGCTTGTTTTCTAGACCTACTATTATCCAATAACTCACCGGATTTGTGCTTGCATTGCATTCGGGTTTGGCAGCCTTTACAACCTTTGGCAGTCCATAGTCCTCTACAAAGTGCCCGAAAGCCGAAACTTCATCAGCCATTTCAGACTGGCGTCCTGCATAATGGCCGTGACCTTAGTGGTTTCATGTATCCTTTCTTAAATAATATTTGAATGGAATCCAACCGTCCTTGTCTTTAGGTTCACATGTAGAAAACTTCAGATCCTGAGGTGATCATTTCCCTTCATTTTCTGATCTCTGCCGTCAGATGGCGACATGCTGGTGTAACACTGCGTCATCTGGTAACATTGTTCAGCTTCTTGGAGGAAGATGCTGAATAGAAAGCAGCGGTACTGTCATTGCTATATATGTATTATATTAACATTTATCTCACATAAAAGTGTAGTAAATCCTATAAGACACTTACTAAACATAAGAAACTTTATTTTCCTATATAATAAATTACCAGTCATTGGAAATAAGGTATCCGTATACACCCAACTGTGCGCTGGAGACCAATGTGTAAAGGTATGTACAGTATATCTCATACATTATATCAAGTTATTGACATGCTGAGCTGCTGGTACAAACCAGTCGATGTAAAATTCCTTTAATCCGGTATTAATGAGATTATTCTGGATCATTGGATAGATTTTATTTGCACCCCTAGAAGCCGTTCTATAGGAAAACAATTGGACCTATAATCTTTGTGCTCTTTCTCAGCACCATGGTGATCGTGACGTCCGCAATGTAATGGATATGGTGTCATATGACAATGGGTCAGGTCCATTTTGGCATCGCCGTCAGTCACATGACTCCATGTAATAAACATTAATGCGGCAAAACCTCGGCTGGGGCGGAAAGTTCTTGTTTTGCACAATTTTTTCTATATTAATTTTGATATTTTTTCACAGATCAGTGAAATTACATCAAAGATCATAGAGTGGTCGATGTTGGTCCTCATTCTGGTGAATGTATTGAGCTACTATCAGAATATGCAGGTCAGTAGACGTCACCTCATTATCACTTCGTATACCAGACCTCGTAATAACATTATTATTCATCTCTACAATCATGGGGAATGTAATGTGGATATGTGTTTCTTTTCTTAGAGTTTATCTATAAAAATTACCTGGAAAAGCTTCACCATCTCCAAGAGCGAGAAGAACCATTTATAAACAGTGGACACTAAGATGAGGTGGAATGGCACGTAACAGCCGAGCAGGAACTTCTCTGGGAACATCCTAAACTGCTTAACTCCAGAGATGGCGACCAATCCACCAGCTCCAACCTTTCTCCCAAATATCATCTTACATCAGGGAGAACGAGCTACAAGAACCGTTTATACCAGCGGACTCTACAGCGAGGTGGAATAGAAAGTCACAGCCGAGCAGGAACATCTCAAACTGCAAAGGCTCTGGAAATGCCACGAAATCTACCAGCTCCAACCTTTCTCCAAAAAACAAGTTACATCAGGGAGAAAGATCTACAAGATCCGTTTATGACCAGCGGACTCTACAGCGAGGTGGAATGGCACGTCACAGCCGAGCAGGAACATCTCAAACTGCAAAGGCTCTGGAAATGCCACGAAATCTACCAGCTCCAAGCTTTCTCCAAAAAACAAGTTACATCAGGGAGAAAGATCTACAAGATCCGTTTATGACCAGCGGATTCTACAGCGAGGTGGAATGGCACGTCACAGCCGAGCAGGAATATCTCAAACTGCAGAAGCTCCGGTTATACAACCAAGTGCCGAGACATCCACCACCTCCAACCCTTCTCCCAAATATTATCTTACCACAAGGAGAGAGAAGCAGCGGACTGTTTACTATCCTCATGGTCCTTGTTTGTTGGCTTATAAAACGGTTTAGTAAAGTCATTTTCTACCACCTGAAACCTGTTTTTGTCTTCATTACTGTCAATAATAATAATAATAATCCTGAGTCTTCCATAGATCTGTCCTCATGAACCTGGAGGAATAAGAACGTCTCAATGTTTTTGTAGCAAAATTCAGATTTATGAAAAAGATAAATATATTTTTTACACTATAAGACGTACATTTTATCAATAAAAAAAATCTTGCTACAAAATGTGTACACGTGGTAGTCCGGACTCAGGGGAGCCTGGCGGCCCCTTATTAAACCTAATGAGAGGCCCCCCTTTAGAGCGAATAGTGTGGGGGACACATGGGATCACTTCGCACCCCCTTTTACCATTTTTTTCTTCTTTCTTTTCCCTTATTCTGTTCCCTTGTTTTTCCTATATTCTGCTTTTCCCCCTATTTTGTCTTTTGGCATCTTCCCACACCCCTTCTTTGGGGTGTGGCTTTACGGTATTTACCTTGTTCTAGAAGTTTCCTCAAGTTTGACCTCGTGACCAGGCAGATGTTGGCAACAGTCCAGGGATTGGTCCCTTGTTCAAGGACAGAATTCCCGCTTACCCTCCCTTGTTCAAGGACAGAATTCCCGCTCACCCTCCCTTGTTCAAGGACAGAATTCCCGCTCACCCTCCCTTGTTCAAGGACAGAATTCCCGCTCACCCTCCCTTGTTCAAGGACAGAATTCCCGCTCACCCTCCCTTGTTCAAGGACAGAATTCCCGCCCACCCTCAGTTGTTCAAGGACAGAATTTCCACCCACCCTCCCTTGTTCAAGGACAGAATCCCAGTCGCGGAGTTTGTTAGTGGGTTGTCTCGCAGCTAATGCTGTGTGGACAAGTGCTTGTTTATTGGACGTTTCATTATTGGACATTATTTATTTAATTATTTATTTATTAATTCATTCAAGTTGATTATAAAGATTTATTAATATTTTTATGTTACCCATAATAAGCACCACACCCTTTTACTTCCAACTATTTTGTATGCTTGACTTTTATTTAAGGTTTTTCAGGGGTTGCGAATGTTATTCCATGATCTGTATGATCGATGGTGGGGGGGGAGGGAATTCGATCACGATGTGAATATTGCATTCAGCTTCCCGTCAGCGGCCAGACACACCACTAGAGCCTGTAGAGGATGGTAAACTATTAGTCCACGAAGGAGGAGGCAATTTACCTTTTCCTTACCCAAGACCACCAGGGAACCAAATACTGACCCTCTATGTAATACATGGATGTGCTGGTTCCACCAGAGAGACACTCTTTATAGATGAGGGCAGTGTCGTAGCTATAGGGGTCGCAACTGCAACCAGGCCCCTAAGCCTGTCTGCGCCGAGTCACTCACAGCACAGTGCAGAGGAGAAGGATCCTCCACCCATCGTGGGAACGGGGATAGGTAAGTAATTATGTTATAAGTTTCTATTAGGTACATACTTATTGGGGCATTATACTGGGTATTGGAGGGGGGGGGGGTTATATGGCAGCTGCTGAGGGGGCATTATACTGAATGAGACAGCTATGGGGGCATTATACTGTAGGGGGGCATTATACTTTATGTGGCAGCTATGGGTGGCAATATACTGTGGGGGCAGCTATAGGGGCATTATACTGTTGGCGCAGCTCTGTGGGGCATTATAGTGTGAGGGGCAACAATGGGCGCATTATACTGTAGGGGTCCAACTATGGGAGCATTATTCTGTGGTGGTCAGCTATAGCGGGCATTATACTGTATGGGTGCAGCTATAGGGGCATTATACTGTTGGCGCAGCTCTGGGGGGCATTATAGTGTGAGGGGCAACAATGGGCGCATTATACTGTAGGGGTCCAACTATGGGGACATTATTCTGTGGTGGTCAGCTATAAGGGCCATTATACTGTGTGGGGGCTGCTATGGGGAGCATTATACTGTGTGGGGGCAGCTATGGGGGGCCACTATACTGTGTGGTGGCATTATACTGTGGGGGCATTATACTGTGGGGGCATTCATAGGGTCTGTCGGGCAAGCTAGCTGGGCATTGTATACCCTAGTCTGTCTTGCTAAAGGTCTCCCAGTGTTTTCTAGTTCCCAGTGTTACCCGTTCCTGCTGCCTGTACCCTGCATCCCGTACTATCGTTACCTGCTGTGAAAGCCAAGTCGTGACTTCCCGCTGTAGCCGCGGCGTCACCTGCTGTGAAAGCCAAGTCGTGTCTTCCACTGCATCCGCGGCGTCACCTGCTGTGAAAGCCAAGTCGTGTTCCTGCCACTGTCTACATTGCCTCAGGTACCCGTTCAGAACTATAGACATTGTTTTGTACCTTGTTGGCCAGCTGCTACCCCGCTACGCGGTAGGGCCCAGTGGGTCCACACCCTGTGCCGTGACACCCACCAACTGAAAATCCACTTCCTGGTTGGTGCTTGTTTGGCCAAGTTTTCTCAACCCATTTACATAGACTTAATAAGTCTTGCGTGAAAAATGCAGTCCGCACGGAAGTGCTTCCGTGTGGCATTGACTTCAATGGGTGTGTGATGCGTGAAAAACGCCCAAAGAACGGACATGTCGTGACTTTTCCGCAACGGACTCACGCAGCGTATGTCTGCACAGCCCCATAGACTAATATAGGTCTGTGCGACGCGCGTGAAAATCACGCGCGTTGCACGGACGTATAGCCCGTTCGTCTGAATAAGCCCTTAGAATAAATAAATGGGGGGTGGCATCACATCATCATGATCTACAGGGATTGGCCAGTGATCACATGGTAGGGGGGCTATAGAGCTCCCTATAAGATAGTAATGCCCTTCGTCCTCTTTGGGCCCTGCAGCTTGGCGTCTTTCCCTCCCCCACTCCCTCTCTTGATTTGACTCCTTAATAACACGACCAATTTAGTTTTTTTATTTTAGTTTATTACTATTTGTGGGGTGAAATTAGCAAAAAAAAAAGCAAATGCGCCATTTTCTGGGGGATTTTGTTTTTACGGCGTCTATTGTGCAGTAATAACTACATGTTCACTTTATTCTACTGATTAATACGATTACGGCAATATCGACTTTATATTTTTTCATGTTTTACCACTTTGTAAAACTATTTGTTAAAAAAATTTGTTTTGCGTCGCCAAAATCTGAGAGCCATAACTTTTTTATGTTTCCGTTGATTGAGCGATGTGAGGGCTTATTTTTTGCGAGTTACCATTTTGGGGTACATGCGACCTTTTTTTTTTTTTTTTTCTTATTCAAAAATTTTTATTGAGTTTTAGAACACAAAATTACAAAACATAGTGGAGGGAAGGCCTCCACCCATAACTAAAAGAACAAACAAGGTCAGTGGACCAAAGCAAAAACAAACAAGAAAAAAGGGAAAATCAATAATGTGCATCACATCTTGACATGAAACAGAATTGTCAGTGTACAACAGTAGCATGAATAATCCTAGAGGCATAACATCAGGAGGTAAAGTGAGATCACTTAACTCAAACAGAGAAGGAGAGGCACATAACCCTAGTCAGGGGGAAAGAAAGTATAGAAAAAGGCCCCAAGAGAGGGAAGGATAGGAGGGAGGGGAGAGGACAGGAGGGATCCTGGACTCCAGTTCCGGCGTATTATGAGTAAAAAATCAGCAGCGAGCAAGAGCCGTAGTGTATTTCACAGGGGCATAGGCCGACTCAGGTTACAGCCGTGAGGTAGGAAGGCGAAGAAAGAAACACTATCCAAGGAGACCATGTAGACGTGTATTTTACCACAGCTGCCGGGGAGTGAGCCACCAAGTGTTCCATTCGCTGTATCAAGGCAACTTCCCGAAACCACTCATCTAATGTTGGGGGTATTGCCGTTTTCCACCTGCGCGGGATCACTGACTTTGCCGCCTGAAGTAGATGTCTAGTTAGGGAGCTTTTATAAATGTGTAATGGCATCGGGAACATGAATAAAAGAGCTGCCTCCGGAGAGTTGGGGACAGAGACTCCAGTAACCTCCAATATCAATTTAAGTACCGCATCCCAAAAACTCCTCAACAAGGGGCAACTCCACCAAACATGAGACATGGAACCTCCTACAGCACCACAGCGCCAACAATTATCAGGCACAGACGGATACCATTTATGAAGCGCAGCCGGGACCCGATACCATCTAGAGACAATTTTATAACTAGTTTCCTGGGCCCTAATGGCTATAGAGGCTTTTTGTGAGAGGGAGAAACACCGCTTCCATTGTGTATCAGTAAATGTAGTATGTAATTCTCTCTCCCAGGCCCCGCAGAAGGAGGGGAGTTGTTGGGAACGCTGCGAAAGGAGTAATTTATATATTGTGGATATGGTATGGGTAGGGGGCTGGGAGGAGACACATAGGCGCTCAAAGTCCGTCAACGACCTGTGAAGATGTGCGCGTCGGTTAACCGCTCCATAAAAATGTTTTAACTGGGCATATTCATATATATGGCGAGTGAGGGGCACGGCATCGGGGCAGATGGAGGTTAGAGGGAGAAGAGAGGAAGCGGAGAGGACCTGGGCAAAATACATGGGGCCGGTGGACGGCCTGCCTAGGAAGGAGCGACCAGCCCTGCCAGCAGGAAAGGCTGGATTATCTGTGATAGGAGTTAAAGGACCCAGGGGGTCTACAAGCGTACTTCCAGGCCCTAAGGACCTCAACGCCATGAGAGTATGGTAAACAACAAAGGAGGCTTGAGTCGGTCTATTCCCGGGCAGGATCCACGGCAGGGATGATAGGGTACTGGGACATAGTTGTTGAGCTAAACGGACCCATAGTTTTGATTCACGGTTATGAAAAAAATCTAAAACCCGTGCGTGAGTTGATGCCAGATAGTAGAGCCGACAATCCGGCAGACCAACCCCACCCGTACCCCTGGAACGAGTCAGAAGAGCCCGGCTCAGACGTGGGCGACCAGTCGGCCAAATGAAGGAGCCGAAGCATCGCTGAAGCCGCAACCAATAGGAAGATGGGATAGAGATGGGGATCGTCTGCAGGAGATAAAGCAAGCGGGGGAGGAGAGACATCTTAATAATATTGATACGGCCAAACCAGGAAAACTCAGTCTTATGCCAGGAATTAAGGTCAGTGCGAAACTTGGCCAGTAGGGGGATAAAATTATTTGTAAACAATTGTGTAAGGTCCCCACTTATACGGGCACCCAAATATGTAATACCTCTGGAGGGCCATGAAAAGGGGAAATTACTTTGGAGAAGCGACACTAACGGGCCCGGGAGAGAAACATTTAGCGCCTCAGACTTAGAGAAATTGATTTTGAAATTAGACCATGTTCCAAAACGAGACAACTCGGACATCAGTGAAGGGAGAGAGACATGAGGGTCTGTGAGATAGACCAATAGGTCATCAGCGAATGCCGAGCACTTGTATTCCTTCCCTCCAATGTTAATACCCTTAATATCCGAGTTGCTCCGAATGGAGGCCATGAGATGTTCCATAACCAGGACATACAACAGGGGGGATAGGGGACAGCCCTGTCGTGTGCCATTGTAAATAGGGAAAGGTGCCGAAAGGGAGCCATTTATTTTTATTTGGGCCGAGGGTGTACGATACAATGCCATAATTTTTGCCAAGAAAGATGGTCCTATTCCCACATGCCGAAGGGTTTGGTAAAGGGCAGACCACGATATTCTGTCAAACGCCTTTTCAGCATCCAGGGACAGGATCATGAGCGGGATTCGGTTAGTCTGGGCGTGGTGAATGATATCAAAAGTTTTAAGGGTGTTGTCACGGGCCTCCCGACCAGGCACAAACCCCACCTAGTCCGGGTGAATTAGATCTGGCAGGTATTTATTCAGTCTATTGGCGAGCAATTTAGCGTAAATTTTTAAGTCTACATTGAGCAGGGAGATGGGACGATAACTGGAGCAGAGTTGAGGGTCCTTACCCGGCTTAGGGATAACCGCGACATGAGCCAAGGTGGAGCTAGGAGGAAACAGGACCTCCGGGGAAATAGAGTTAAAAGCTGACAACAGAAGCGGTAGCAACCGGTCCGCCAACACCTTGTAAAACTTGACAGTGTAGCCATCCGGGCCAGGACTCTTTCCCCCAGGAAGATCGGTTATAACCATGAGGAGCTCCGAGGGAGTGAAGTCCGTATCAAGTTCCTCAGCTATCTCCCCAGACAACGGTGTGAAGGGAGATGAGAAAGAGTCCCGTCCCGGCGGATGGGAGGGGGCGGGGGTGGGAGGGTCAAGGTTGTAAAGCTCAGAGAAAAAGCTATGGAAGCACTCCGCTATCTCTGGGGTCGTGTGAACAACTTGGCCAGAAGGAGCCTTAGTATTTGGGATGTGTGACTGGGCAATTCTGGTTTTTAAAGCTCTGGCCAACATACGTCCGCTCTTATTGCCAAACTCGTAGAATTTACTGCGACAGACTTGAAGAGCGCGCTGCTGGGCAGAGTCCAACAGCCGTCTGGCGTCCTGTCGGGCAATCTGTAACTCACGTAAAATCGGAAGAGACAGCGCACGTTTGTGAGCCAGTTCAAGAGCACTAATTTTTTGGAGAGCAATTTTAAGGGAGTGGGCCCTTTCCCTCTTAAGGCGCGCCCCATGTTTTATGAGGACCCCCCTGAGAACACATTTAAGAGCTTCCCAACGAACCAAGGGGGACGTGTCATCCTGGGCATAATCAAGAGTGAAATGTTCCACCGTTTGAAGCAAATCAGCATGGCACACCCCATCCAGGAGCAGGGACTCATTCAGTCTCCAAGTCCAGGGGCCTTTAGTGATGAAGGGGAGATGTAAGGTACAATATACCGGGGCATGGTCAGACCACAGGATACTGCCAATGGACGTAGATGCTACCCAGGGGAGAGCATGTTGCTGAAGGAAAATGTAATCCAAGCGACCGTAGGTGCCATGCGGATGGGAGTAAAAACTATAATCCTTATCCGCGGGGTGTTGAATGCGCCATGCATCACACAGTTGAAGCTGTAGGAGAGCACGCCTCACCCGCCTAATAGCACCGTATGCAACACTAGAGCGACCAGTAGAATTATCCACCGTCGGATCCAGAGTAAGGTTAAAGTCTCCGCACAGCACCACAGTCCCTCGGACCACTGGAAGGGCGGTTTCTATTAGTTGAAGAATGAAGGGCACCTGACCCTGGTTAGGAGCATAAGCGTTAATCACCGTGAATTCCCTCCCACCAATATTAAGCACTAAGATGAGGTATCTCGCATCGGGATCCACGACAAGATCGACAACCTGATGGGGGAGAGACTTGTGGAGGGTACATGCGACCTTTTGATCAGTTTTTATTCTATTTTTTGGGGAAACTAACGTGACCAAAAAACAGCAATTTGGGTGTTTTAAAAATATTTTTTTTTTTTAAGGTGTTCAGCGAGTGGGTTAGATAACATCAGATTGTAAGGGTATGTTCATACGAGGTCATTACGTCCGTAATTGACGGACGTATTTCGGCCGCAATTACCGGACCGAACACAGTGCAGGGAGCCGGGCTCCTAGCATCATAGTTATGTACGACGCTAGGAGTCCCTGCCTCTCAGTGGAACTACTGTCCCATACTGAAAACATGATTACAGTACGGCACAGTTGTCCGGCAGCGAGGCAGGGACTCCTAGCGTCGTTCATAAGTATGATGCTAGGAGCCCGGCTCCCTGCAGTGTGTTCGGTCCGGTAATTGCGGCCGAAATACGTCCGTCAATTACGGACGTAATGACCTCGTGTGAACATACCCTCATAGTTCGGACTTTTGCAAGCGCGGCGATATCAGTTATTCTAACTTATATGTTGTTTAACATTACTTTAGGGAAAAAATGGGAAGAGGGGGAATTTTTTAGAAATGTAAATATTATTTTTTGGGATATTTGCAAAAAACTTTATTTAACTTTTTAAAATTCTGTTTAGAAGTCCCCCTAGTGGACTTGCACCAGCGATTATTGGATTGCTCACACGATCCACTGCAATACTAACGTATTGCAGTATATCATGATTTTTACAGCCACCTATGAAGCCCTGCCGGAGAACAAAGATGGCAGACCCTTCATTAGGCCTCCAGGCTGCCATGATAACCATCGACATCCCGCTATAGCATCGTGGGGGCACAAGGGCACGTCGGAGGGGGTCGCCCCTCTCATTCTAATGCTTTAGATGCTGCGGTCGTGATTGTGGCATCTAAGGGGTTAAACGGGAAGACTCAAAGTGATTTTTGGTTCTGTCTGTTGCAGTGAGGTGTTGGCTATATTACACAGCGAATATGGAGTATGGAGTATGGAGCGAGCTCAGCCCGTGATCCCGCTCCATACTTCCCCTTAACGACTGCCACGTACATGTATGTGGCATCTTGTTAAGGAGTTAGGGTATGTTCACACGCAGTGGTTTCAGACGTAATTCGGGAGTTTTAAGCCTCGAATTACGCATTAAAAAACACCCCTAATACGCCTACAAACATCTGCCCATTGCTTTCAATGGGAATTACGATGTTCTGTTCCCACAAGCCTTTATTTTACGCGTCGCTCTCAAAATACGGCGCGTAAAATGACGGCTCGTCAAAAGAAGTGCAGGTAATTTCTTGGGACGTTTGTGGAGGCGTTTTTCATTGACTCCATGGAAAAACAGCTCCAAAAACGTCCGTAAAGAACGCCGCGAAGAACGCGAGTTGTTAAAAAAAAGTCTGAAAATCAGGAGTTATTTTCGCCTGAAAACCGCTCCGTATTTTCAGACGTTTTTGAGTTTGCGTGTGAACATAGCCTTAAATGTCATTTTGTTGATAATTGTTTCAGAGTTTTTATGTTCATCCTGTTTTGATCATTTTGTTCTGTTCCAGACGTCACAGCGGCGGTTCTAGGAGGATCTTGTCTCTACCGTTCGTGAAATCACCCGGAAACAACTGGAACATGCCCATCGCGCCTGCAATGTTCTGGCACCCAGGGTGACCTGTTTATCTTGCAATGTGTTTATCCAACCAGCGGACAACGTCCTCAAATTTATTGTTAATAATAAAAGCTGTGGCCGACCCCCACTTTACCCCACATCTTGGTCTGGGTCTCAGTTATTTCATATAAATGTTAGAGGTTGTGTTATGTGGGGGTGATGCCATCATTGGTCAGTCTTGTTTTACCAAATGTAATCCCCTGTGATACAATGCCATCACCCAAAACAACATGGAAAAATGAATGGAGGGGGGTAAATACTTTTTATTAGCACAGTATAACAGATGACCTTACATTGACCTCTGTGAAAAAAGACGCTAAAATGTCACTACATCAATGACTTGTGTTCTGGGGTCTGCGAAGCCCATAGCAGATATAAGTTCATAGCAGATACTAAACCATGGCAGCTCCAGAGCAGAACTGACCTTACTGTGACATCATGATGACATCACGGAGCTATGATGTCACAGAGATATGATGAGGGGTTATAAATATTTCCCTGACAGCTGCGCAGTCTTACTTTCTGTGAATTGAGTGCGATTTGCTGATTCATTGGCGACTTCTCACTATTATGGAGATCAATGGATTGGTATTCTTCTCCATCCTCTTGGCCTTTTGGTGTGTGGCCTGGCTCTCTGGTAGCTACACCCTGACTGTTATCAACAATCATGCCCCCCCCCCCATAAGGTATAAGGTAATTACTTAAATAAGGAGGAAATATCTAATTAACAAAATGGCTTCCATTACCCAGAGGGGCCGCAAGAGGACAGAGAAACGCATATCCTCAGTCCTATAGATTATTATCTGACTGCTGATAATTAAGATGAAACAATTCTGAAAATTTTCAGACTTGGCATCAGTCGCACCCTGCCCCCATCTCAGCCTGCAGTAGTAATCAGAATTTTCTAAAAAAATAAATAAAGTTTTGTTAATTTCAATTGATAATAATTGTCCGGATTAGACGATGTAGATAAATGTTCCCGTCCATTATTGAAGGTTTCTTGTTGGGTTTAGCGCTTGGTCCGCGCTTCATAGATGTTATTAGGTGCTTTTACACGTGGTACAGGATTAATTCGGCTCATTTTCTCTTTTTCAGCTCTGGGTCTGACGTTTCTACATTATAAGTACATCATGCTCCATGCTGAAGCCTTTGGGGATCGTCAGGCCTTGGTTCAAAATATCCTCCTTGCAATTGGATGGTCATCATGCGTTGGGACGGCTGTGATGGCTACATTTTCGGGCAACCCTTTTACCCACCGTAATCTCGTAATACCTCTCCAATCCATGTCGGAAATCCTGAGGCCCAAAGCAGCACCAAGGGGGCGCCGAGGAGCGCGCTCGGATGCCCAATGGACATAAGAATGCCCAACAATCCAAAACCTACCAAAACATAAAACGAGGAAAATGAAAAATAAACCACTAACAAAGTAAGTCAGGCCTCACATAAGATTTATAACAGTTTAGACTTCCAACGACCTAAACGCCTTATCTCTCTCTCGCCCAAACCCAGTGAATCGACCTCTGTAGCCGCACCTATGTGAAAAGAGTGCGTCCCAAAATCACTTGCCGGCAAACCCAGCTTCTCCAGGCAGGACTTGAAAACTGCCATGAACTGAAAACGGGTGAGAGAGAGGCAGTTGGCGTGTATTAAAAATTGCTTTTCAGCGGGCCTCCGGGACTTGAAGTCCCAGATAGCAGCTACCGGCATATATCTCCCCCCAAGCGACTGAGGAAACCAACTCGCTAGTCCTGAAAGCACAGAAAAAGGCCAGAATAAACGCCGTCATAAACAGACACCGCTCATAATCCTCAACACACACCTCCAACAAGATGCCTATCATTTTTGTAAGTAATGCAAAGGACACGACGGGCCGCCGCATGTCACGCGAGACATGTTCCTTTTTCCAACCCTTCAATGCCCGACGAACTACAAATTCTTTTGTGACATCTCAAGCACCCCACAACTTCAACATAAATGCTACCCAGGGCCAGATTAAGGCTATGTTCACAAGTACTGACCAAAAACGTCTGAAAATACGGAGCTGTTTTCAGGCGAAAACAGCTCCTGATTTTCAGACGTTTTTTTTAACAACTCGTGTTTTTCGCTGCGTTTTTTACGGCCGTTTTTCAATGGAGTCAATAAAAAACGCCTCCAAAAACGTCCCAAGAAATGACCTGCACTTCTTTTGACGAGCCTTCATTTTACGCGCCATATTTTGACAGCGACGCGTAAAATAAAGGCTCGTGGGAACAGAACATCGTAATTCCCATTGAAAGCAATGGGCAGATGTTTGTAGGCGTATTAGGGGCGTTTTTCCAGGCGTAATTCGAGGCGTAAAACGACCAAATTACGTCTGAAAATAGGCCATGTGAACATACCCTTAGACTGCCAGCAGTATGGAGCAGTTATTTATGATGGGGGCCCCCACCCAACTAACACAGGGTTCCCCACGGCAATGCTTCTAGGCATTTGAAGCTTAGTACAACCTATTATAAACTGTCCCCCACAAAATAGAAGCCAGAGTGCTTGAGATATTAAAAGTCCACTAAGTTAAACATTAAAAGCAGTGACTTACATTGGATGCCAATCATTCTTCGCTCTGTACCCATAGATGGTGGGTGGCATGCAGTGAGTGTAGGTTCGTCTTTGCTAAGTGGTAAAAAGAAATGCAGATAACATTACACTCAATCCTGGCTGGGCCGGTCGCTCTCAGGAAACATTAGCAGGATTAAACCGGGTGTCTTAAAAAGAACATGCTGTCCTAGAGGTCACCGAGACACCAGTGAGCAAAAGTAAAATATACATTATATATAAAATATGTAGAATAAAAGATGTTTTCTCATTTCATACATTTATGGCATATCCACAGGACAGCACTGCGAGCTACACTGTTTTCGTAACTCTGTAGTCTTATATATTATCTCATACATTTATGGTATATCCACAGGATAGCTCGCTATGCCACTTGTTTAATCCAATAGACTTCTATTGGAGTTATGCAAACAGCTGAAAACAGCCCGCTTGGCTATTTCTGTTCCTCCCGTCCACTTTAGAAGACTTGACAGGTGTGAGGGGACCTCGTTCTCGAGGTGGGTGCAGGTCCCAGAAGTGGTTCCTGCATCTATTAGACATTTATAGCATATCATGGGGATATACCATGAATTTATGAGATTAGATTCAAAAACCCATTTAATTACTGCAATATTTCTTATAAGCAAATAACAGTGAGGTTCTTGGCACACAGTTTAATCAAATTTGATAAAATTGTGTGAGCCCACCTGCCCCGACAAGGCAGCCTCATTCTGATGGGTACAAGAAACGGCATGGGCAGCAGTGCTAACCAGTGCTTGCCTGACTAAAAAAATATATTTTTTTGGAAGAAAAGCGGTACAAACTTTGCTAACAGCAACAGATTCTTGTTAAAAATCCAACATATTAAAATTCTGCTTTAAAACAAGTTTTAACATTAAATAATAACTGCACTTTCATCAAACTTTTGAAATGTCATAGACACCTACCTGAAGTGGGTCTGGGTGCTGAGACCGCCGCCGCTAAAACGAAGGTGCAGAAGTATTCAGCTGAGAGCTTTGTATCTTCAGCTGTGAGCAGCTCTCCCTGTCAGGCTGAGACGGCTTATATGGAACGTCTATGAGAGCCGTCTCCAGCCTGACAACGAGCGCTGCTCACAGCCGAAGGTGCAAGGCGCTCAGCTGAGGACTTCTGCACCTTCGTTTCAGCAACAGTGCGGTCTCATTTACAAAGTGAATGTACTTTAGGCAGCATATTTCTATTTTTAAAGGGGTTGTTCAGGACTCTAAAAAAGTGTTGTTTTTTTAAACAGCATCACGTCGGTCCACAGGCTGCGTCTGGTATTGCAGTTACAGCCCATAGACAGAGCGCTTAGCATATTTCCTTGAGGCTGGTGTCACAGTTTTTTGAGTCAAACACAGAAATGGATCTTAAAAGACGGAAAAGTATAAAGAAAAAGCTGATCTGTCTCTTTTGTATACACTCCTGTGTTTGGCTAAAAAAATTGCTCAAAAACTGCCAGAAAAAAAAAACGTGACATGAGCCTAACACAATCTATAAATCATCCCCTTCCTATCTAGTACAGCGTTATAAATAAGACAATTGACTACTCACCAGTTGTAAACTACACCGAAGGGACAAGTTCAATTCTATGCCCACTGGGCAGCCGGCACCCAGGAGATACAGGTAGAAGGAGCCTGGAATCTACTCCCACCACGTAGAGGGGTCGGGTTCTTCACGTCACCTAAAGAAAAAGTAAATACGTTAATACAGCGACTCCTCAATACATTAGTCAGATCCTAACCTGCCCCACCTCATGATTTACTTACATAGCAGCATCCACTTCCATTGCACCATGCCAATCAAGTATGAGCCCATCCCCCAAAATGACTTTCCAATTGAAAAAAGTGATCTTGACCTACCCCACTCTGTTTAATACTACACAGTCTACACATGGGTTCATCATCTACTCACCAGTTGTAAACTACACCAAAGGGGCAAGTTCAATTTTATGCCTGCTGGTGACGGCGGGGCGGTGCAAGGATCAACTGGGGACGGGGCAATGTCAAATTAGCAATTGCGGCCTGCAACGGGGCCCGTCCGGGAACGACCACCTCTACCATGGCGATGCTTGTGCCGACCGTGCCTGCACCCACCTCCAGATCTGCGTTTCCTCCCTCTTCTCGACAATTCCTTTGCCGAACCTGAAATAGAAGAAAGGAACAAGGCAGAAGAGTGACCAACATCACATTGATCACCCTTGGCACCAAAAACATGCGCCACTTCCCTGCTCGGACCCTTCTGCTGCAGGCCAGAAACCAGAAGATACAGTCAATAAAGGATACGGTTGATCAGGAGTTCGCAGCCCTGGCTGATAACGGTCGTCTTCCTCTTTAGCTCCTGTCCTCTGATAGCGGGCTGCGCCCTCGCTGCAGTGATCCTGCGGCGTCTCCTTTGCCTGGCCCTCCTTCCCCCAACATCTCCCGACACAGTCGCCATCATGATGATATCACTGATCTATGATGTCAGAGAGACGATGAGAGGTTATAAATATTCCCCTGACAGCAGCCCGGTCTTTCTTTCTGTGAATTGACACAAGAGGGCGATTTGCTGATTCATTTGCGACTGTTCATTATCATGGAAATCACTGATTTGGATTTTTCCCCATCTTCTTGGCCTTTTGGTGTGTGGCCTGGCTCTCTGCTAGCTACACACTGACTGTTCTCAACAACCATGCCCCCCCCACTGATGTACATCAGGTAAGATGGAGAGTTACCAGACTCTTATTTTATAGTTTGGGAATGTATAAGGTAATTACTTAAATAAGGGGGAAATATTTAATTAACAAAATGGCTTCCATTATCCAGATGGGCCGCAAAACGACAGAGAAACTCATCCCCCCAGTCCTATAGATTATTATCTGACTGATCATTATTAAGATTAAACAATTCTGACAATTTTTCTATATTATTTAACATTGAGCGTTTTCCTTTTTGTTTTACAGTGAAACGGGAAATTTCTTTCCCGAAAATATCCTGTTTAGAATAGGATTCGTAGGAATGGCCATTGTCTGTAAGTAAATATCACGGAAGTGATTATAATATGTTCCTACTTCTGGGGGATGGTGGGTAATTATAAAAAGTCTTATATCTGATTATATTACTCTGGGGTCAAACCTACATTTATTTTTAAAAAAATCTGATTACTATGTCAATGAGAGATGCAGGCTGGTTGCTAGGGACTCATTGCTGGACAAGACTGTTGTTGTTGTTAGGTAGTGTATCCCTAGCAACCAGACTGTCAGACATGACTCAGACTTGGCATCAGTCACACCGAGTATAGGGGTCCCCGATACAACCAAGGACTGCTTCACGCTTGGTGCCCGAGCCGAGGCGCAAACCCGGGACGACCCAACCAGGTCTTTTTCTGCCTGCCGGGCATTGATACGATGCCGCCTGTGGATCCGTCTATCATCAGAATGGCTCGACGACCTTGGCGGGGAGGGTGATGCAGATAATGATGGCGAGGAAGAAGAGGAAGGTTGTTGCTCAGAAGATGACGAGGGTGATCTCCGCCTCTGAGAACGACCACCTCTGCCATGGCGATGCTTGTGCCGACCGTGCCTGCGCCCACCTCCAGATCTGCGTTTTCTCCCTCTTCTTGATGATTCCTTTGCCGAACCTGAAATAGAAAAAAGGGACAAGGCAGAAGAGTGACCAACATCACATTGATCCCCCTTGGCACCAAAAACATGCGCCACATCCCTGCTCGGACCCTTCTGCTGCAGGCCAGAAACCAGACGGTACAGTCAATAAAGGATACGGTTGATCAGGAGTTCGCAGCCCTGGCTGATACTGGTCGTCTTCCTCTCTAGCTCCTGTCCTCTGATGGGGGGCTGGGCCCTCGCTGCAGGTCTTTCTTTCTGTGCATTGACACAAGAGTGCGATTTGCTGATTCATTGGCAACTTCTCACTATTATGAAAATCAATGGATTGGGGATAAGGAGGAAATATCTAATTAACAAAATGGCTTCCATTACCCAGAGGGGGCCGCAAAAGGACAGAGAAACACATCCCCTCAGTCCTATAAATTATTATCAGACGGCTGATTATTAAGATGAAACAATTCTGAAAATGTTTCCATATTATTTAATATTGAGCGTTTTCCTTTTTGTTTTACAGTGAAATGGGAAATTTATTTCCCGAAAATATCCTGTTTAGAATAGGATTCGTAGGAATGGCGATTGTCTGTAAGTAAATATCACGGAAGTGATTATAATATGCTCTTACTTCTGGGGGATGGCGGGTTATTATAAAAAGTCTTATATCTGATTATATTACTCTGGGGTCAAACCTACATTTATTTTTACAAAAATCTGATTACTATGTAAGTGAGAGGCGCAGGCTGGTTGCTAAGGACACATTGCTGGACAAGACTGTGGTTGTTAGCTTGTGTATTCCTAGCAACCAGACTGTCAGACATGACTTAGACTTGGCATCAGTCGCACCCTGCCCCCATCTCAGCCTGAAGCAGTAATCAGATTTTTCGAAAAAACCCGAAATAAAGAGTTGTTAATTTCAATTGATAATAATTGTCCGGATTATACGATGCAGATAAATGTTCCCGTCCATTATTGACAGTTTATTTCGGGTTTAGTGGTTGGTCCGCGCTTCATAGATGTTATTAGGTTGTTTTACACGTGGTACAGGATTTATTTGGCTCATTTTCTCTTTTTTAGCTCTGGGTCTGACGTTTCTACATTATAAGTTCATCATGCTCCATGCTGAAGCCTTTGGGGATCTTCAGGCCTTGATTCCAAAGATCCTCCTGGCAATTGGATGGTCATCATGCGTTGGGACAACTGTGATGGCTACATTTTCGGGCAACACTTTTACCCACCGTAATCCCCTAATGCCTCTCCAATGCATGTCACAATTCCTGAGGCCCAAAGCAGCACCAAGGGGGCGCCAAGGAGCGCGCTTGTAGGCCCAATGGACATAAGAATGCCCAACAATCCAAAACCTACCAAAACATAAAAGGAGAAAAATTAAAAATAAACCACTAGCAAAGTAAGTCAGGCCTCACATAAGATTTATAACAGTTTAGACTTCCAACGACCTAAACGCCTTATCTCTCTCTCGCCCAAACCCAGTGAATCGGCCTCTGTAGCCGCACCTATGTGAAAAGAGTGTGTCCCAAAATCCCTTGACGGCAAACCCAGCTTCTCCAGGCAAGACTTTAAAACTGCCATGAACTGAAAACGGGTGAGAGAAAGGCCGTTGGCGTGTCACAGGTCACCGGATCAGCAGTGTACGCCGCACTCATTGCAACTGTGCGGCCCATCTCCGCTGCGCAGGCCTAGTGGTAGGCTACATGTCCTCTGGAGCCACCCCACCTCCATCGGAGCACGGTGGGCGGGTAGCGGAAGCGCCATTAGCCGCCCGGCTGACAACCGGCAGCACTACACTCTGCCAGTTTCCCGGGTGAGTATGGAGGAGGCGCGCAGCATAGGGAGGGATGCCGGACACATTAAGAGGGATAGGGGGAACCACCTCCCCCGTAGATGTTGAAGGTGAGACAGGCCGGGCCTGATCTGTGTGCCTCCCCACGCTGACGGGGAGAGCGGGCAGCCCTGGGAAGAAGACTTGGGCTTAACCTAACGGGAGGGCGGTTGATTTGCTGCGGCCTACCTCTGGTATCTCCAGCCGCAGGTCCAGGTCCTGGGGCTGTTACAGCCGCCTCACCGTCTTTTTGTCTTAACAGGTCCTCCAGCCAGGTGGTGACTTCGACTGCCACCCGCCGTGTCACTTGCTGTAAGAGCTCATCAGGCATGCTGGAAAGAAAGGAAAGAGACAGAAGTAAGGAAAGAAAAAAAGGAAAGAAAAAATCTCACCACACGGAGTGCAACTATGAGGTGTTACTTCACGCTGCAGCAGAAGGTAAAGAGCGGCTCTGCCCTCGAACTCTACATAAAACAGCCCATCCAGATGACAACCTAATAAATGAGAGATGCAGGTAAAAACAAATAGGATCTATGTTGGCGCTGCTGCGTAGTGTGGACAAGGTGCAGATCCAGAAGATCAGTTTTGAGTTTTGTAAACTGTTTCATTGCAACGCGTTTCAACGCCGAACTGGCGTTTTCATCAGATGCCTGATAAAAACGCCAGTTCGGCGTTGAAACGCGTTGCAATTAAACAGTTTACAAAACTCAAAACTGATCTTCTGGATCTGCACCTTGTCCACACTACGCAGCAGCGCCAACATAGATCCTATTTGTTTTTACCTGCATCTCTCGTACCAAAGCGGTCACCTCGGTAACCGGCTCGGATCTGGCAGCAGCTATCCCGTGGAACCCTCCGTTGAACTCTCCTAACCTCACGGTGAGCATATATATCTCCTCTATTTCTCACCTCCATCTCCTTTGATCCACACCAAGTGGCGCCGTGGTTTTTTGCTCTTTATCCTAACCTAATAAATGAAAACACTCCGAATGGACAAGAAGTAAACGAAATCCAGATTCAATATCGACTTCGCCAAGAACTCCCGAGTACCTGCACTCAGAACTACTTGCACCGCTACATCAAACGAAGTGTATGACACCGCCGCCTCGTCTTTGGAAATCCCATCATTTACTGAGGCCCCGCGAGGAAAGGATAGATGGTGTACCATCCTAAACTTTCCGCTACCTCTCTTGGGGACTAAGCCAAGAGGGGAGACCCTCAAGTTTAGATATGGAGGCTCCTCAAAGGGGCCAGCCATGCTAAATAACGCAATTTCTTTTGATAACTTCTCCCTAAAAACGTCGATGTTATCTCTAGCTGATTTGAGGTTGTCCGCCTACATCAATACCGACGACGCTTCAAAAGGAATGAAGAAATCCGCACTAAAACCATTAGCGAGAGCCTCTGCCTCCTGTGGTACCGATCAAACTATGGCCCCATCTCGCGGACGCTCACTGGCGTTCTCTGCCATGTCGGAGGGGGCCCCTTTTACCGGGTTGTTTGCCCCTGCAGATGGAGCATTCATGATGAAACTTGCAGGTTGCAAAGAACCTGCAATGTCCTTCATTATATAGCCAACAGGCTCCTGTAGGGCGTGTGGTCGCTGACCCTGGAACTGCTCTGGAACCCACGGCCCAACTGGGAAAGGGTCTAACCTGCTTCCCACTCTGAGCTAAAATGAATTGCAACCATATATCCGTTGCATTTGAAGCCCAACCAATCTCGGGCGACAAAGGCAAACAGCGTCGAAATTCTTCGTCGTAGCACCGCCAAGTCGTACCTTCGTGCAGTCTGTGGGCACTAAAAATGGTGTTGAAGTACACGAACAGCTCCGCACATATTCCGGATGGCTCTGGAAGACTACGTGCGCCAGGATAGCGAAACCCTGGAGCCAATTATTAAACACTCTAGCAACCTTAACCTTTTTATCAGAACCTTTTTCAAAAGTGCGCTCCTTATCCACCATCACCTGTTCTACCGAGATCAAAGATCAAATATCCACGAACTAATTTTTCTACATTTTTTCCTTGGTCTCAGCAGGTAGATGAGTGCCGAGAGGAGCCACACCATAAAACAGGGAATCCCTAAACGTCAAGCAGGCTAAGTTAGCTTGCCTCACAGACGAGGGCTTAACCTCCCCTGGAGGAACAGAAAGCACAGGTGCACCTTCACTTTTATCCAAACCGGCCACCATAGCCTTTAATAACGACACTAAGTAATTTCCAGACATTAAAGATTTTGAAAGCCATGCGTCCACACATGATGACTCACCGAGGGTAGGGGTCCCCACCACTCCCGAAGCCGCATCCTCACCGTTGGCGGCGCCGGAACCAAGGACGGCTCCCCGCTTGGTCACCGAGCCGAGGCGCAAACCCGGGACGACCCGAGGAAGAAGAGGAAGGTTGTCGCTCAGCAGATTACGAGGGCGATCTCCGCCTCCGAGAACGTCCACCTCTGCCATGGTGATGATTGCGCCGGCCGTGCCTGCAATCATGAGGTTTATAATGTGGATATGTGTTTCTTTTCTTAGAGTTTATCTATAACAATTACCTGAAAAAGCTTCACCATCTCCAAGAGGGAGAAGAACCAGAACTCTGGAGTATAAAGAGGACCATCGTGGACGGTGACGTGAGACGGTTTCATCTGACCACACACTCGAAACCACAAATACACAAGATCCAGCCCTAATCTTCCATGTCGGACCTAACAAAAATAAAAATAAAGGTGAGGTCAATGTGTTGTATGTCCTAAATCACATGTATATAGATGGCAGGTAGAGAATATCCAATATCCAATCCAAACACTATTAAAAGGGGATCCCCACATAAATGCTAGGAAATAACCAGTCCACTACCCACTCTCTGCCTCCTTAGACCTTGCCCAGACAATGGTGACTACTACCACTGGGTTTTGCTGTTATGTTCACTACTGTCTCCATTATCATCTAAAAATGTTTTAGAAATATTAGAAGAATTGTACATATAGTTACAAGTTTACTTTCTCCGTCTTCCAGTTTTATACAATGAGGTGGAATGGCGTGCCACAGCCAAGCAGATATCACATCCCAAACTGTAGAAGATCTAGAGATGGCGACCAAGTGTTAAGACATCCACCACCTCCAACCTTTCTCCCAAATATCATCTTACATAAGGGAGAAAGCACTACAAGAACCGTTTATAAACAGCAAGAAGAGGAGGGTTGTCGCTTAGAAGATGACGAGGGCGATCTCCGCCTCTGAGAACGACCAACCCTGCCATGGCGATGTTTGCGCCGACCGTGCCTGCTCCCACCTCCAGATCTACGTTTCCTCCCTCTTCTCGACGACTCCTTTGCCGAACCTGAAACAGAAAAGATGTACAAGGCAGAAGAGTGACCAACATCACATCGATCCCCCTTGGAACCAAACACATGAGCCACATCCCTGCTCGGACTCCTCTGTTGCATTCCAGAACTGGACGGTACACTCAATAAAGGATACGGTTGTTAATGAATCTGCAGCCCTGGCTGATTCCGGTCTTCTTCCTCTCCATATCTTGTCCTCTGATAGGGGCTGAGCCATGGAGTGCCCTTACTGCAGCGCCCCTGCGGCATGTCCTCCGGAGCCGCCCCTCCCCCATTGGAGCACGGCGGGCTGGTAGCAGAAGCGCCATGCGCCGCCAGGCTGAAAACAACCAGCGGCACTACACTCTGGCCGTTGCCCGGGTGAGAAGGGGGAGGCGTGCAGCATGGGGAGGGATGCTGGACACACTGAGTGAGGTAGGGGGTACCACCTCCCCAGAGGATGTAGAAGGTGAGATAGGCCAGGCCCTACCTGTGTGCCTCCCCTGCTGAGCGGGCAGCCCTGAGAACGGGACTTGGGCTTAATCAAAAGGGAGGGCAGGTAATTCGCTGCGGCCTACCTCTGGTCTCTCCAGCCGCAGGTCCACGGGCCGTTGCAACAGCTTCACCATCTTTCTGTCTCAACAGGTCCTCCAGCCAGGTGGTGCCTTTGACTGACACACGCTGGGCCACTTGCTGTAAGAGCTCATCAGCCATGCTGGAAAGAAAAGAGACAGAAGGAAAGAAAAGAAAAAATCTCCTCACGACACGGAGTGCAACTACTAGGTGTTACTGCACAGTGCCGCAGAAGTTAAAGAGGGGCCTCTGCCCTTGAACTCTACCCTATATCCCTTTCCTCCTTTAGCACCTTGGCCCAATCACGCTCCTAGGCATTTTTTCACTTATGTAACCACGTACTCCTCTTCTCTGCAGTCCCTGGCGCTCTGCCTATGCGGTTCAGCGCCATCAAAGATGTGTGTCCTGAGTCCCCCTAGAACAGATGCCATTTTCTGCTAGCGCCATTCTGCTCTGTCTGATAGAAAGGAATCCCAAGCAGGAGACCCCCCTCTATATCCATTATGTCTCCGGGGTTATTATATCAGAACACGTTATTTAGGATTTATTGGGAAGTTCTGAGGGTAAATTAGTGATTAGTTCCATAAGACTTGCTGTAACCTCTGTCTGCTTGTTTTCTAGACCTACTGTTATCCAATGACTCACCGGATTTGCGCTTTCATTGCATTCGGTTTTGGCAGCCTTTACAACCTTTGGCAGTCCATACTCCTTTACAAAGTGCCTGAAAGCCGAAGAGTCATCAGCCATTTCAGACTGGCGTCCTGCATAATGGCCGTGACCTTAGTAGTTTTATGTATTATTTCTTAAATAATAATTGAATGGAATCCAAGCATCCTTGTCTTTAGGTTCACATGTAGAAAACATCAGATCCTGAAGTGATCATTTCCCTTCATTTTCTGATCTCTGCCGTCAGATGGCGACATGCTGGTGTAACACAGCGTCATCTGGTAACATTGTTCAGCTTCTTGCAGGAAGATGCTGAATAGAAAGCAGCGGTACTGTCATTGCTATATATGTATTATATTAACATTTATCTTACATAAATATGTAGTAACTCCTATAAGACACTTACTAAACATAATAAACTTTATTTTCCTATATAATAAATTACAAGCCATTGGAAGGTAGGGTATCAGTATACACCCAACTGTGCACTGGAGATCAATGTGTAAAGGTATGTACAGTAGATATCATACATAATATCAAGTTATTAACATGCTGAGCCGCTGATACAAACCAGTGGATGTAAAATTTCTTTAATCCGGCATTAATGCAATTATCAAAAATTCTGGATCATTGGATGGATTTTATTTGCACCCCTAGAAGCAGTTCTATAGGAAAACAATTGGACCCATAATCTTTGTGCTCATTCTTTGCACCATGGTGATCGTGACGTCCGCAATGTAATGGGTGAGGAGTCACATGACAATGAGTCAGGTTTTTTTTTGCATCGCTGTCAGTCACATGACTCCATGCAATAAACATGAATGCAGCCAAACCTCGGCCCGGGCAGAAAGTTCTTGCTTTGCGCAATTTTTAATGTATTCATTTTGATATTTTTTCACAGATCAGTGAAATGACAGCAAAGATCATAGAGTGGTCGACGTTGGTCCTCACTCTGGTGAATGTATTGAGCTACTATCAGAATATGCAGGTCAGTAGACGTCACCTCCTGATAGAGAGGAATCCCAAGCAGGAGACCCCCCTCTATATCCATTATGTCTCCAGGGTTATTATATCAAAACACGTTATTAAGGATTTATTGGGAAGTTCTGAGGGTAAATTAGTGATTAGTTCCATAAGATTTGCTCTAACCTCTGTCTGCTTGTTTTCTAGACCTACTGTTATCCAATGACTCACCGGATTTGCGCTTTGATTGCATTCGGTTTTGGCAGCCTTTACAACCTTTGGCAGTCCATACTCCTTTACAAAGTGCCTGAAAGCCGAAGTCATCAGCCATTTCAGACTGGCGTCCTGCATAATGGCCGTGACCTTAGTAGTTTTATGTATTATTTCTTAAATAATAATTGAATGGAATCCAAGCATCCTTGTCTTTAGGTTCACATGTAGAAAACATCAGATCCTGAGGTGATCATTTCCCTTCATTTTCTGATCTCTGCCGTCAGATGGCGACATGCTGGTGTAACACAGCGCCATCTGGTAACATTGTTCAGCTTCTTGCTGGAAGATGCTGAATAGAAAGCAGCGGTAATGTCATTGTGATATATGTATTATATTAACATTTATCTTACATAAATATGTAGTAACTCCTATAAGACACTTACTAAACATAATAAACTTTATTTTCCTATATAATAAATTACCAGCCATTGGAAGGTAGGGTATCAGTATAAACCCACCTGTGCACTGGAGATCAATGTGTAAAGGTATGTACAGTAGATCTCATACATAATATCAAGTTATTGACATGCTGAGCCGCTGATACAAACCAGTGGATGTAAAATTCCTTTAATCCGGTATTAATGCAATTATCAAAAATTCTGGATCATTGGATGGATTTTATTTGCACCCCTAGAAGCAGTTCTATAGGAAAACAATTGGACCCATAATCTTTGTGCTCATTCTTTGCACCATGGTGATCGTGACGTCCGCAATGTAATGGGTGAGGAGTCACATGACAATGAGTCAGGTTTTTTTTTGCATCGCTGTCAGTCACATGACTCCATGCAATAAACATGAATGCAGCCAAACCTCGGCCCGGGCAGAAAGTTCTTGCTTTGCGCAATTTTTAATGTATTCATTTTGATATTTTTTCACAGATCAGTGAAATGACAGCAAAGATCATAGAGTGGTCGACGTTGGTCCTCACTCTGGTGAATGTATTGAGCTACTATCACAATATGCAGGTCAGTAGACGTCACCTCCTGATAGAGAGGAATCCCAAGCAGGAGACCCCCCTCTATATCCATTATGTCTCCAGGGTTATTATATCAAAACACGTTATTAAGGATTTATTGGGAAGTTCTGAGGGTAAATTAGTGATTAGTTCCATAAGATTTGCTCTAACCTCTGTCTGCTTGTTTTCTAGACCTACTGTTATCCAATGACTCACCGGATTTGCGCTTTGATTGCATTCGGTTTTGGCAGCCTTTACAACCTTTGGCAGTCCATACTCCTTTACAAAGTGCCTGAAAGCCGAAGTCATCAGCCATTTCAGACTGGCGTCCTGCATAATGGCCGTGACCTTAGTAGTTTTATGTATTATTTCTTAAATAATAATTGAATGGAATCCAAGCATCCTTGTCTTTAGGTTCACATGTAGAAAACATCAGATCCTGAGGTGATCATTTCCCTTCATTTTCTGATCTCTGCCGTCAGATGGCGACATGCTGGTGTAACACAGCGCCATCTGGTAACATTGTTCAGCTTCTTGCTGGAAGATGCTGAATAGAAAGCAGCGGTAATGTCATTGTGATATATGTATTATATTAACATTTATCTTACATAAATATGTAGTAACTCCTATAAGACACTTACTAAACATAATAAACTTTATTTTCCTATATAATAAATTACCAGCCATTGGAAGGTAGGGTATCAGTATAAACCCACCTGTGCACTGGAGATCAATGTGTAAAGGTATGTACAGTAGATCTCATACATAATATCAAGTTATTGACATGCTGAGCCGCTGATACAAACCAGTGGATGTAAAATTCCTTTAATCCGGTATTAATGCAATTATCAAAAATTCTGGATCATTGGATGGATTTTATTTGCACCCCTAGAAGCAGTTCTATAGGAAAACAATTGGACCCATAATCTTTGTGCTCATTCTTTGCACCATGGTGATCGTGACGTCCGCAATGTAATGGGTGAGGAGTCACATGACAATGAGTCAGGTTTTTTTTTGCATCGCTGTCAGTCACATGACTCCATGCAATAAACATGAATGCAGCCAAACCTCGGCCCGGGCAGAAAGTTCTTGCTTTGCGCAATTTTTAATGTATTCATTTTGATATTTTTTCACAGATCAGTGAAATGACAGCAAAGATCATAGAGTGGTCGACGTTGGTCCTCACTCTGGTGAATGTATTGAGCTACTATCACAATATGCAGGTCAGTAGACGTCACCTCCTGATAGAGAGGAATCCCAAGCAGGAGACCCCCCTCTATATCCATTATGTCTCCAGGGTTATTATATCAAAACACGTTATTAAGGATTTATTGGGAAGTTCTGAGGGTAAATTAGTGATTAGTTCCATAAGATTTGCTCTAACCTCTGTCTGCTTGTTTTCTAGACCTACTGTTATCCAATGACTCACCGGATTTGCGCTTTGATTGCATTCGGTTTTGGCAGCCTTTACAACCTTTGGCAGTCCATACTCCTTTACAAAGTGCCTGAAAGCCGAAGTCATCAGCCATTTCAGACTGGCGTCCTGCATAATGGCCGTGACCTTAGTAGTTTTATGTATTATTTCTTAAATAATAATTGAATGGAATCCAAGCATCCTTGTCTTTAGGTTCACATGTAGAAAACATCAGATCCTGAGGTGATCATTTCCCTTCATTTTCTGATCTCTGCCGTCAGATGGCGACATGCTGGTGTAACACAGCGCCATCTGGTAACATTGTTCAGCTTCTTGCTGGAAGATGCTGAATAGAAAGCAGCGGTAATGTCATTGTGATATATGTATTATATTAACATTTATCTTACATAAATATGTAGTAACTCCTATAAGACACTTACTAAACATAATAAACTTTATTTTCCTATATAATAAATTACCAGCCATTGGAAGGTAGGGTATCAGTATAAACCCACCTGTGCACTGGAGATCAATGTGTAAAGGTATGTACAGTAGATCTCATACATAATATCAAGTTATTGACATGCTGAGCCGCTGATACAAACCAGTGGATGTAAAATTCCTTTAATCCGGTATTAATGCAATTATCAAAAATTCTGGATCATTGGATGGATTTTATTTGCACCCCTAGAAGCAGTTCTATAGGAAAACAATTGGACACATAATCTTTGTGCTCATTCTTTGCACCATGGTGATCGTGACGTCCGCAATGTAATGGGTGAGGAGTCACATGACAATGAGTCAGGTTTTTTTTTGCATCGCTGTCAGTCACATGACTCCATGCAATAAACATGAATGCAGCCAAACCTCGGACCGGCCGGAAAGTTCTTGCTTTGCGCAATTTGTAATGTATTCATTTTGATATTTTTTCACAGATCAGTGAAATGACAACAAAGATCATAGAGTGGTCGACGTTGGTCCTCACTCTGGTGAATGTATTGAGCTACTATCAGAATATGCAGGTCAGTAGACGTCACCTCCTGATAGAGAGGAATCCCAAGCAGGAGACCCCCCTCTATATCCATTATGTCTGCAGGGTTATTATATCAAAACACGTTATTAAGGATTTATTGGGAAGTTCTGAGGGTAAATTAGTGATTAGTTCCATAAGATTTGCTCTAACCTCTGTCTGCTTGTTTTCTAGACCTACTGTTATCCAATGACTCACCGGATTTGCGCTTTGATTGCATTCGGTTTTGGCAGCCTTTACAACCTTTGGCAGTCCATACTCCTTTACAAAGTGCCTGAAAGCCGAAGTCATCAGCCATTTCAGACTGGCGTCCTGCATAATGGCCGTGACCTTAGTAGTTTTATGTATTATTTCTTAAATAATAATTGAATGGAATCCAAGCATCCTTGTCTTTAGGTTCACATGTAGAAAACATCAGATCCTGAGGTGATCATTTCCCTTCATTTTCTGATCTCTGCCGTCAGATGGCGACATGCTGGTGTAACACAGCGCCATCTGGTAACATTGTTCAGCTTCTTGCTGGAAGATGCTGAATAGAAAGCAGCGGTAATGTCATTGTGATATATGTATTATATTAACATTTATCTTACATAAATATGTAGTAACTCCTATAAGACACTTACTAAACATAATAAACTTTATTTTCCTATATAATAAATTACCAGCCATTGGAAGGTAGGGTATCAGTATAAACCCACCTGTGCACTGGAGATCAATGTGTAAAGGTATGCACAGTAGATCTCATACATAATATCAAGTTATTGACATGCTGAGCCGCTGATACAAACCAGTGGATGTAAAATTCCTTTAATCCGGTATTAATGCAATTATCAAAAATTCTGGATCATTGGATGGATTTTATTTGCACCCCTAGAAGCAGTTCTATAGGAAAACAATTGGACACATAATCTTTGTGCTCATTCTTTGCACCATGGTGATCGTGACGTCCGCAATGTAATGGGTGAGGAGTCACATGACAATGAGTCAGGTTTTTTTTTTGCATCGCTGTCAGTCACATAACTCCATGCAATAAACATGAATGCAGCCAAACCTCGGACCGGCCGGAAAGTTCTTGCTTTGCGCAATTTTTAATGTATTCATTTTGATATTTTTTCACAGATCAGTGAAATGACAACAAAGATCATAGAGTGGTCGACGTTGGTCCTCACTCTGGTGAATGTATTGAGCTACTATCAGAATATGCAGGTCAGTAGACGTCACCTCCTGATAGAGAGGAATCCCAAGCAGGAGACCCCCCTCTATATCCATTATGTCTCCAGGGTTATTATATCAAAACACGTTATTAAGGATTTATTGGGAAGTTAAGGGTAAATTAGTGATTAGTTCCATAAGATTTGCTCTAACCTCTGTCTGCTTGTTTTCTAGACCTACTGTTATCCAATGACTCACCGGATTTGCGCTTTGATTGCATTCGGTTTTGGCAGCCTTTACAACCTTTGGCAGTCCATACTCCTTTACAAAGTGCCTGAAAGCCGAAGTCATCAGCCATTTCAGACTGGCGTCCTGCATAATGGCCGTGACCTTAGTAGTTTTATGTATTATTTCTTAAATAATAATTGAATGGAATCCAAGCATCCTTGTCTTTAGGTTCACATGTAGAAAACATCAGATCCTGAGGTGATCATTTCCCTTCATTTTCTGATCTCTGCCGTCAGATGGCGACATGCTGGTGTAACACAGCGCCATCTGGTAACATTGTTCAGCTTCTTGCTGGAAGATGCTGAATAGAAAGCAGCGGTAATGTCATTGTGATATATGTATTATATTAACATTTATCTTACATAAATATGTAGTAACTCCTATAAGACACTTACTAAACATAATAAACTTTATTTTCCTATATAATAAATTACCAGCCATTGGAAGGTAGGGTATCAGTATAAACCCACCTGTGCACTGGAGATCAATGTGTAAAGGTATGTACAGTATATCTCATACATAATATCAAGTTATTGACATGCTGAGCCGCTGATACAAACCAGTGGATGTAAAATTCCTTTAATCCGGTATTAATGCAATTATCAAAAATTCTGGATCATTGGATGGATTTTATTTGCATCCCTAGAAGCAGTTCTATAGGAAAACAATTGGACACATAATCTTTGTGCTCATTCTTTGCACCATGGTGATCGTGACGTCCGCAATGTAATGGGTGAGGAGTCACATGACAATGAGTTAGTTTTTTTTTTGCATCGCTGTCAGTCACATGACTCCATGCAATAAACATGAATGCAGCCAAACCTCGGACCGGCCGGAAAGTTCTTGCTTTGCGCAATTTTTAATGTATTCATTTTGATATTTTTTCACAGATCAGTGAAATGACAACAAAGATCATAGAGTGGTCGACGTTGGTCCTTACTCTGGTGAATGTATTGAGCTACTATCAGAATATGCCGGTCAGTAGATGTCACCTCATAATCAACTCGTATAACTGACCTCGTAATAACATTATTATTCATCTCTATCTATAATAATTACCTGGAAAAGCTTCACCATCTCCAAGAGGGAGAAGAACCAGGACTCTGGAGTATAAAGAGGACCATCGTGGACAGTGATGTGAGACGGTTTCATCTGACCACACACCCCAAACCACAAATACACAAGATCCAGCCCTAATCTTCCATGTCGGACCTGACAAAATAAAAATAAAGGTGAGGTCAATGTGTTGTATGTCCTAAAATACATGTATATACAAGGGAGGTAGGGAATATCCAATATCCAATCCAAACACTATTAACCCCTTCCCGCTTTTGGGCGTGACTTTACATCCAGATTCAAAGTGCATTCCCGCAATAGGGCGTACAGTCACGCCTTGTAGATGAAGCGGACACAGGAGCTGTGCGCGCTTCATCTTCAGCGGCTGTCAGCTGTAATATACAGCTGACATCCTGCTGCAACGGCGATGGCTGTTAACGCAGATCGCCGCCGTTTAACACCTTCAATGCGGCTGTCAATGGCGTCCGCCACATTGAAGTGGTTGACAGAGGGAGGGGGCTCCCTCTATGACCCACCCGCAATGGATCGCGGGTGGCGATGTTTGCTATGGCAACCAGGAAGCTGTTGCTAGGCTTCCTGGTTGCCCAGGTATGGAAGCCTACTAGATCCTGCCCGAGGCGGGACCTAATACGCTAACTGTCAGATGACGAATGAGAGTTACAATACAGTGCACTATATAAGTAGTGCAGCGTATTGTACCGGGGATCAGAAGACCAGATCTTCAAGTCCCTAGGTCAGTGTAAAAAAAAAAGTGAAATAGGTAAAAAAATTTTTTAAAGAGAAATAAATAAATAAACATTTTAACTCATAAAAACAACAATCGCCCTGTTTCCCTGATCAACTCCTTTATTATTAGAAAAAAAATTGAAAACATGAAAAAAAAACCATACATAATAGGCATCGCCGCGTTCGGAACGGCCTGATCTATAACAATATCACATTGTTTTTACCGCACGGTGAACACAGTAAAAAAAAATTATAAAAAACAATGACAGCATTTTATTTTTTGGTCATCTTGTCTCAAAGTTTTTTTAATAAAAAGTGATCAAAAAGTTGCAAGTAACGCAAAATGTTACCAATAGAAACGACAGTTCGTCACGCATAAAACAAGCCGTCCCGCAGCGATATCAACTAAAAAATAAAAAAGTTATGGCTGTCAGAAAATGGCGACACTAAAACATGATATTTTTTAAAAAGAGTATTTTTATTGTGGGAATGTACTGAAAAGTAAAAAAACGATATAAATTTGGTGTCGCTGTAATCGTATCGCCCCGCAGAATAAAGTTAACATGTTGTTTATACTGCACGGTGAACAATGTAAAAAATAAAAACGTGCTAGATTGCTGTTTTTTTGTTTTCTCATCTCCCAAAAAATGCAATAAATAGTGATAGAAAAAAAATCGCATGTACCCCAAAATGGAACCAATAAAAATGAAAGCTTGTTCCACAAAAAACGCGCCCTCACACAGCTCCGTCAACGGATAAAATAACACGTTATGACTCTCAACACAATGATGCAAAATGACTTCACAGAGTAATTTTTTAGGTCCAGTAGAATTTCACTAAATACCCCACATCATCATTTACTGGACCCCACAGGTGACCCCGTAGATGCAGCGGAGATGAGGAAACTTTAGGGCCTTGTGCGGCTTATAGGGCTAGTGAAGAAGTCAAATATTAGGCGATACTGGAGCGCAGATATTCTGTATAATACCCAATAATCCCAGCCTGTGCATAAAGGATTGGTTCAAAGCGTAACACACCAATCCATGGATATTCACCCTATTATTACATCATCCTATTATGCCCTGGTGTACTCCGCCCAGCTTACATATACCCTGATGTACTCCTCCCAGCTTACATATACCCTGATGTACTCCGCCCAGCTTACATATACCCTGATGTACTCTACCCAGTTTACATATATCCTGATATACTCCGCACAGCTTACATATACCCTGATGTACTCCGCCCAGCTTACATATATCCTGATATACTCCGCACAGCTTACATATACCCTGATTTACTCCTCACAGCTTACATATACCCTGATGTACTCCGCCCAGCTTACATATATCCTGATATACTCCGCACAGCTTACATATACCCTGATTTACTCCTCACAGCTTACATATACCCTGATGTACTCCGCCCAGCTTACATATATCCTGATATACTCCGCACAGCTTACATATACCCTGATGTACTCCTCACAGATTACATATACCCTAATGTACTCTGCACAGCTTACATATACCCTGATCTACTCCGCACAGCTTACATATACCCTGATGTGCTCCGACCAGCTTACATATACCCTGATGTACTCCTCACATATTACATATACCCTGATGTACTCCTCACATATTACATATACCCTGATGTACTCATCACAGCTTACATATACCCTGATGTACTCCGCACAGTTTACATATACCCTGATGTACTCCTCACAGCTTACATATACCCTGATGTACTCCTCACAGCTTACATATACCCTGATGTACTCCGCACAGCTTACATATACCCTGATGTACTCCGCACAGTTTACATATACCCTGATGTACTCCTCACAGCTTACATATACCCTGATGTACTCCGCACAGTTTACATATACCCTGATGTACTCCTCACAGCTTACATATACCCTGATGTACTCCTCACAGCTTACATATACCCTGATGTACTCCGCACAGCTTACATATACCCTGATGTACTCCGCACAGCTTACATATACCCTGATCTACTCCACACAGCTTACATATACCCTGATGTACTCCGCCCAGCTTACATATACCCTGATGTACTCCGCCCAGTTTACATATACCCTGATGTACTCCGCACAGCTTACATGTACCCTGATGTACCCCTCACAGCATACATATATCCTGATGTACTCCGCCAAGATTACATATATCCTGATGTACTCCGCCAAGATTACATATACCCTGATGTACTCTGCCCAGCTTACATATACCCTGATGTACTCCGCACAGCTTACATATATCCTGATGTACTCTGCCCAGCTTACATATACCCTGATGTACTCCGCCAAGCTTACATATACCCTGATGTACTCCTCACAGATTACATATACCCTGATGTACTCCGCCCAGCTTACATATACCCTGATGTACTCCTCACAGTTTACATATACCCTGATGTACTCCTCACAGCTTACATATACCCTGATGTACCCCTCACAGCATACATATAACCTGAAGTACTCCGCCAAGATTACATATATCCTGATGTACTCTGCTCCAGCTTACATATACCCTGATGTACTCCGCACAGCTTACATATACCCTGATGTACTCCGCACAGCTTACATATACCCTGATGTACTCCGCCCAGTTTACATATACCCTGATGTACTCCGCACAGCTTACATGTACCCTGATGTACCCCTCACAGCATACATATGTACCCCTGATGTACTCTGCCCAGCTTACATATACCCTGATGTACTCCGCCCAGTTTACATATACCCTGATGTACTCCGCCCAGCTTACATATGCCCCCACATTATAAGCTGAAATACCAGTAAAACACCAAGCAAAATCTGCGCTTTAAAAGCCAAATGGTGGTCCAACTGAGCCTGGCAATGTGCCCAAACGGCAATTTATGACCACATATGGGGTATTACTGTATTCTGGAGAACCCGCTTAACAATTTATGGGGTGTGTGTCTACGGTGGTACAAGCTCGGCACAACACATTGGGCACTGAAATGGCATATCTGTGGAAAACTGAAATTTTCAATCTGCAACATCTATTGTGTACTCATTTTTGCAAAACACTTGTGGGGTCAAAATGCTGACATTACCTCTAGATGAATTCTTTGAGGGATCTAGTTTCCAAAATGGGGTAATTTTTCGGGGGGTACCCCTGTACTGGTACTAAAGCTAAATGCAACATGGTGTCAAAAAACAAATCTTGTAAAATCTCCACTCCAAATACTAAATGGCGCTCCTTCCCTTTAGAGCCTTGCTGTGTGTCCAAATAGCAGTTTATGACCACGTGTGGTCACGCCTTACTCTGGAGAGAATGCTTTACGAACGTCGAGGTGCTTTTCTCCTATCTTTGTGAAAATGCAAAATTTTGGGCAAGAACTACATCTTTTTGCAAAACAAATGGTAACTTTTTTTATTTTCACATCCCAATTCCAAGAAATTCAGCAAAAACCTGTGCGGTCAAAATGCTCACTACACCCCTAGATTAATTCCTCAAGGGGTGTAGTTTATCAAATGGAGTCACATTTCAGGGGTTCTTACTGTACTGGTACCTCAGGGGCTTTGTAAATGCAACATGGGGCCGAGAAACCAATCCAGCAAAATCTGTGCTCCTATTGCCAAATGGCGATCCTTCCCATGTATCCTGCTGTGTATCCAAACAGCAGTTTATTACCCCATATGGGCTATTTCCCTACTCGGGAGACGTTGCTTTACAAATGTTACGGTGCTTTTTCTCCTTTATTTGTTGAAAAAATGAAAAATTTTGAACTACTGGTACGTCTGTTTGGAAAATAATGTAATTTTTTATTTTCACTGCCCAATTCTAATAAAATCTATGAGACACCTGTGGGGTCAAAATGCTCACCACCCCCCTAGATGAATTCCTCAGTGGGTGTAGTTTGCCAAATGGAGTAACTTTTGGGGGTTACCACTGTACTGGTACCTAAGGGGCTTTGCAAAAGCGACATGGTGCAGAAAAATCAATCCAGCAAAATCTGCTCTCCAAAAGCCAAATGGCACTCCTTCCCTTCTGAGCCCTGATGGGTATTCATATAGTCGTTTATTACCACATATGGAGTATTTCCGTACTCTGGAGAAGTTGCTTTACAAATGTTGGGGTGATTTTCCACATTTATTTGTTGAAAAAACTAACAATTCTGAGATAAAGCTACATCTTATTGGAAAATAATGTAATTTTTCATTTTCACTGCCCAATTCTAATGAAATCTATGAAATACCTGTGGGGCCAAAATTCTCACTACACCCCTAGATGAATTCCTCTAGGGGGTGTAGTTTCCCAAATGGAGTCACTTTTGGGGTGTTTCCTTTGTTTTGGCACCACAAGACCTCTTATAACCTGACATGGTGCCTGAAATATAATTTAAGAAAAGGAAGGCCCAAAAATCCACTAGGTGCTCCTTTGCTTCTGGGGCTTTTGTTTCAGTCCATTACCACACTAGGGCCACATGTGGGATATTTCTAAAAACTGCAGAATCAGGGCAATAAATATTCAGTTGTGTTTCTCTGGTACAGACCTTCAGTATTACACGAAAAATTGGTTAAAATTGAATTTCTGCAAAAAAAATTAAATTTGCAAATTTCCCTTCCACTGCGTTAATTCCTGTGAAACGCATAAAGGGTTAAGAAACTTTTTAAATGCTGTTTTGAATACTTTAAGGGGTGCAGTTTTGGGTGATTTGTGGGGGTTCCTAATATATAAGGCCCTCAAAGCCACTTCAGATCTGAACTGTTTCCTAAAAAAATAGGCTTTTGAAATTTTCTTGAAAATGTGAGGAATTGCTGCTAAACTTATAAGCCTTGTAAAGTCCTAGAAAAATAAAAGGATGTTAAAAAAATGATGCAAACATAAAGTAGACATGTGGGAAATGTTAACTAGTCACTATTTTGTGTGGTATTACTATCTGTCTTACAAACAGATACATTTGAATAAAGAAAAATGCTAATGTTTGCAAATTTTCTCTAAATTTTTGTGTTTTTCACAAAAAACGATTGAATTTATCGACCACATTTTTTCACTAACATAAAGTACAATATGTCATGAGAAAACAAACTCAGAATCGCTTGGACAGGTAAAAGTATTCCGAAGTTATTACCACATATAGTAACACATGTCAGATTTAAAAAATGAGGCTCTGTCATTTGGTCCAAAAGTGGCTGCGTCCTTAAGGGGTTAAAAGGGGATCCCACCCATAAATGTTAGGAAATAACCACTCCACTATCCACTGTCTGCCTCCTTAGACCTTGCCCAGACAATGATGACTACTACCACTGGGTTTAACTGTTATGGTCACTACTGTCTCCATTATCCTCTAATAATGTTTTCGAAATATTAGAAGATTTGTCCATATAGTTACAGGTTTACTTTCTCCTGTTTCCAGTTTTATACAATGAGGAACATGGGGGAGATCCGAAGTGCCTAAAATTCACCGCTAAAGAAACATTACAACCGTCAATCAGGGGAGGTGACATTGACAGGATATTACTACAGAAAGAATCCAGATGGATTTTTAGAATTAGATCAATAGCGCCAAACGGATTAAACAAAGAATTGGATTATACATGTTTCATCTGAAATAAAATAAAAAATGCTCCTTCCTTGCATTCAAAAATCGTAACTTGTTTGATAGACATAATTCTATATTATGTCTAACTTTGCCATTAAATGTCCTAAATACGACAATTACAGTATCATAATAATTCCTTTTAGGAAACAAGCAAAAGTCCTAAAACCTGGAAGGGAGGAAGGGGATTTCCATAAATGTCCATATGGCCCTTATTTTTCTCCATCACTATAATTTTTTCCCATCCTTCATTACACAGTTACATAGTTCGTACGGCTGAAAAAAGTCACATGTCCATCAAGTTCAACCAAGGGAGGTAAAAATTTCTACACATAGGAGCTTATATTTTTTTTGTTCTAGGAAATTATCTAACCCTTTTTTGCAGCATCTCCTGTCCCTGCTGTGACGGCTCCTGCGGTGACTATTCCATAGATTCACAGTTCTCACAGTAAAGAAGAATTGTCGCCTCCGCAGGTTGAACCTTTTTTTCTCCAGACGGAGGGAGTGACCCCTTGTTTTTTGAGGGGGTTTTACATGGAACAGGATTTCACCATATTTTATGTATGTGCCATTCATATGTTTATATAAGTTAATCATGTCCCCCCTTAGTCGTCTTTTTTCAAGGCTAAATAGGTTTAATTATTTTAATCTTTCCTCATAACTTAGATTCTCCGCGCCCCTTATTAGCTTCGTTGCTCTTCTTTGTATTTTTTCCTCCTTTCTATGAACTGGAGCCCAGAACTGAACTGCATATTCTAGATGAGGCCTTAGGCCTCGTGCACACGAACGTGCTTTTGCGGCCACAATTCCCCCAAAAATCCACGGGAGAATTGTGGCCCTATTCATTCCTATGGGGCCATGCACACGACCGTGGTTTTCACAGTCCGTGCATGTCCCAGGAGCCCGCACCACAGAAAGAACGGGCATGTCTTATTACGGCCATGTTCTGCGGTCTGGGCTCATTGAAAATAATGGCCGCGGCCATGTTCACGGCGCGCGATTTGCGTGCGGCTCGCAGCTGTCACTCCGTGGCTGGCCGACCCGAAAATCACGGCCGTGCACATGGCTATGGTCGTGTGCATGAGGCCTTACTAATGCTTTGTAAAGATGTAATATTACATACCTGTCCCGCGAGCCCATGCTTCTTTTAATACACGACAATATCCTGCTGGCCTTTGAAGCAGCTGATTGACACTGCATGCTGTTATTTAGTTTATGATTTACAAGTATACCCAGATCCTTCTCAACAAGTGACTCCCCCAGTGTAGCTCCCCCTAGGACATATGATGCATGCAGATTGTTGGTACCCAGATGCATAACTTGACATTTATCTACATTAAACTTCATTTGCCAACTGGACGCCCAAACACTCAGTTTGTTTAAATCCGCTTGCAATTCACGAACATCTTCCATAGACTGAACTATATTACATATCTTGGTGTCATCTGCAAAAATATTATTAATAAATAAGTTGAATAATAGTGGTCCCACCCCTGAACCCTGGGGTACACCACTTATAACCGGGGACCATTCAGAGTAGGAATCAGTTACCACAACTCTCTGGATACGGTCCTTGAGCCAATTCTCAATCCAATTACAAACTCTACTTTCTAAACATATAGTCCTTAATTGACCCATTAGGCGTCTATGGGGGATAGTGTCAAATGCCTTTGCAAAGTCCAAAAACACTATATCCACAGCGGCCCCTCTGTCTAGACTTCTGCTCACCTCTTCATAAAAACAAATCAGGTTGGTTTGACAACTTCTGTCTTTAGTAAAACCGTGCTGGCTGTCACTTATAATACTATTTATTGTCACATAATCCTGTATATAGTCCCTCAATAGCCCCTCAAACATTTCCCCCACAATGGATGTTAAGCTTACTGGTCTATAATTACCCAGGGAAGACCTAGAGCTCTTTTTGAAAATAGGCACCACATTTGCCCTGCACCAGTCCCTTGGCACTATACCAGTCACTAGAGAATCTCTGAATATTATGAAGAGGGGGACAGAAATAACTGAACTAAGCTCCTTAAGAACTCTAGTGTGTAACCATTTGGTCCCGGGGCCTTATGTACATTTATTTTATTTAATTTAGCTTGGACCTTATCTACATTCATCCAATTCAGTATATCAACTGATATATTAACAGCACTGGCACCGGCTACATCAGCTGCTCTTTCTTCTGTTGTATATACAGAGCAAAAGAACCCATTTAGTAACTCTGCCTTCTCTTGATCCCCTGTGACCAACTCCCCATTACCACTATCTAGGGGTCCTACATGCTCAGACCTTGGCTTTTTTTGCATTTATATACTTGAAGAATTTTTGGGGATTTGTTTTACTATCCTTGGCCACTCGCCTTTCATTTTGTATTTTTGCTGATTTTATTACATTTTTACAGATTTTATTAAGCTCTTTTTAATATTTTTTAGGCTACAGCTGTACCCGCAGATTTGTATTTTTTAAATGCCCTTTTTTTGTCATGTATTGCCCCTTTCACAGAAGGTGTAAGCCATGTGGGGTTTAATTTTAGTTGTTTATACTTGTTACCTATAGGAATAAATTTTGCACTATAATTACCCAAAGTAGATGTGAAACTCTCCCATTTATTATTTGTCCCATTATTTAACATTAGTTCTTCCCAGTCTATATCTTGAATTGCAGCCCTCATCCTGGGGAAATTGGCCTTCTTAAAATTAAGTGTTTTTGCCCTCCTGTGTTTGTTTTTTACAGTATAGGTAAAATGTAACTATATTGTGATCACTGTTACCAAGGTTTTCTCGAACATTGACGTCCCCAACAAGCTCTGCATTATTAGAAATGACCAGATTCAACAGCTTCACCTCTAGTCGGGTCTTCCACAAACTGGCCCAAAAATTTTTCATGCAACAGGTTGAGGAAATGTCTCCCCTTTGCAGTTCATCGTCTCTATATGTACTCTGACACCTCACCAAACAGGTCGGGACACTCGTCCTTACTCTGTACTTACCCGCTGGGGACAACATCGGAAGGCTAGTAGTCACGGGCACTGCTGTGTTGGACGATTCAGCGTGGAATAATGTACGCCACGACCGATGATTGGCAGTCGCGTTATTAATTAGGGGCGTTTACGTCCGTCACCTAGGGAACATGTATTCACAACATAGGCGCTTGAGAGAATGCCATTTGTTGTGGATTCATCTTCCCTGTATCTTTGATTCTTAGAGGAGGGATATCAGCGCATTTCGCGATGATGGATGAAGGCGATGCTTCAGGTAAGGTGGGTGCGTGCAGCACTGACATACCAGGTTGGTCATGTCGGTGCATCTCACACCGGGAGGTTAGCGAATCATTGCCTTCCTAGCTACACACATCCATAAACGTCATGGGTGTGTTTCAACAGGAAGGATGGGCGGAGTAGCTGGATATAAAAGGACAGGGAATTCTCCCTGTCTCTGACGTCAGACGCTGGAAACAGGCGCCGGCTTTTGAAACATGGACAACGTGGGTAACTGATCTCTTGCCACTTCGGGCAGTTCCCACCCCCTAACTAAAACGACAGCTACCAGTAATCTTTGCTAGCAACGAAGAAACTCGGGTAAAGCTGGAATCACGTCGGGAGTAATTTATGACGGAGAGAGGTTCCCTAATCCCCTCAAATCCTAGAATATCCTGCATCTGAACGGGTAGGGAGGGCAGCGACCCTCATATTCTACGATTAAAATAGCCAACTACATTAGGGTTATATATGTGAACCCCTCTCTTTGAATACAATTACTACATCTGCATTACCTGCAAATTGTGTGAATACTACGCTGTCTATCTTTATGAAAATATCTCAGAAAGAAATGTTACATTCATAGGCTACCCCAGTTATATGACTGATGATATTGTATGAATACAACCAATTTTATATACACTACCGTTCAAAAGTTTAGGGTCATTTAGAAATTTCCTTATTTTTGAAAGAAAAGCACATTTTTTTTTCAATGAAGATAACATTAAATTAATCAGGAAAACACTCTATACATTGTTAATGTGCTAAATGACTATTCTAGCTGCAAACGTCTGGTTTTTAATGCAATATCTACATAGGTGTTTAGAGGCCCATTTCCAGCAACCATCACTCCAGTGTTCTAATGGTACATTGTGTTTGATAACTGTGTTAGAAGGCTAATGGATGTTTAGAAAACACTTGAAAACCCTTGTGCAATTATGTTAGCACCGCTGTAAACAGTTTTGCTGTTTAGAGGAGCTATAAAACTGACCTTCCTTTGAGCTACTTGAGAATCTGGAGCATTACATTTGTGGGTTCGATTAAACTCTCCAAATAGCTAGAAAAAGAGAGCTTTCATGTGAAACTCGACAGTCTATTCTTGTTCTTAGAAATGAAGGCTATTCCATGCGAGAAATTGCCAAGAAACTGAAGATTTCCTACAACGGTGTGTACTACTCCCTTCAGAGGACAGCACAAACAGGCTCTAACCAGAGTAGAAAGAGAAGTGGGAGGCCCCGCTGCACAACTGAGCAACAAGACAAGTACATTAGAGTCTCTAGTTTGAGAAATAGACGCCTCACAGTTCCTCAACTGGCAGCTTCATTAAATAGTACCCGCAAAACGCCAGTGTCAACGTCTACAGTGAAGAGGCGACTCCGGGATGCTGGCCTTTAGGGCAGAGTGGCAAAGAAAAAGCCATATCTGAGACTGGCTAATAAAAGGAAAAGATTAATATGGGCAAAAGCACACAGACATTGGACAGAGGAAGATTGGAAAAAAGTGTTATGGACAGACGAATCGAAGTTTGAGGTGTTTGGATCACACAGAAGAACATTTGTGAGGCGCAGAACAACTGATAAGATACTGGAAGAGTGCCTGACGCCATCTGTCAAGCATGGTGGAGGTAATGTGATGGTCTGGGGTTGCTTTGGTGCTGGTAAAGTGGGAGATTTGTATAAGGTAAAAGGGATTTTGAATAAGGAAGGCTATCACTCCATTTTGCAACTCCATGCCATACCCTGTGGACAGCGCTTGATTGGAGCCAATTTCATCCTACAACAGGACAATGACCCAAAGCACACCTCCAAACTATGCAATAACTATTTAGGGAAGAAGCCGGCAGCTGGTATTCTATCTGTAATGGAGTGGCCAGCGCAGTCACCAGATCTCAACCCCATAGAGCTGTTGTGGGAGCAGCTTGACCGTATGGTACGCAAGAAGTGCCCATCAAGCCAATCCAACTTGTGGGAGGGGCTTCTGGAAGCATGGGGTGAAATTTCTCCCGATTACCTCAGCAAATTAATAGCTAGAATGCCAAAGGTCTGCAATGCTGTAATTGCTGCAAATGGAGTATTCTTTGACTAAAGCAAAGTTTGAAGGAGAAAATTATTATTTCAAATAAAAGTCATTATTTCTAACCTTGTCAATGTCTTGACTATATTTTCTAGTCATTTTGCAACTCATTTGATAAATATAAGTGTGAGTTTTCATGGAAAACACAAAATTGTCTGGGTGACCCCAAACTTTTGAACGGTAGTGTATGTTTGTAGTTTGAATTTTAAAAAAGAAATACAGTAAAAGTTATATTTTATATTAAAAACTCTGGATGTATATATTTTTTTCTCTTTATAATTATACGGAGAACTGACAACTCTAAGCCCGGGTGGTGGGCTTCTAAAACCATACCATCAAAAATGTATTAACGATTTTTTGAGGACATGGCAAACTTCATTACAAGTACATCTAACACGGAGGCATGGCTGAATAAAACAAGGGAGGTGTTCTCTGAGAAGAAATTTATACAAAAAAAATCATACACCCTCGTTAAAATCTGCTTTTGGAGGGTTGACAAGGTGTTACAAAGAACGGGCAATCTCGTGGTGGGAAGTACAATCTTTTGAGAATTATTTAAAGAACAATATAGTGCCAAGAGGACTGAGGATAACACTTACACCAGCAAAAAGGTTACAAAACCCCGAGTTGATACACAGATGGGAAACAGAGGCTACCAATAGCACCCTGAGATTCATAGATTTTATTGGATGAAGAAAGACGAGTCCTAGATGTGGCGTCTAAGAGGTTAAAAGAACAAATTGATGTGGTCTTAAAATTCAAAACTGATCCAGAATATGCCACTAAAGAGCATTACAAACTATTTTTGAAACATTTCAGTATAACCTAACCGAGAGAAAACAATCAATTTATTCTGGACCTTCAGGATTTTAGGGATAACAAAGCCTATTCCTTTTAAACCAAGAAGGGAAGAACAAGAACTGAAACAGACCAGTCTTCATCCGATATGGATTATACTGATCAGGAAACTAATTATCAAAATGGGATCGGAGTGGAAAGGGGGAGAAATCCCTCCAGATTCACTAGGGGACGGGGCCACTCAAGGGGAAGAAATCCCCAAAAAAGATGGGAAACAACACAAAATCCGTGCATTTTTACTCAACAATGCAACGGCCAAAGCTAGATCTAACGCAGAAACAATTCCTTTTTAGAGAGGGAGGCCAAAGAGCGCCATACCAGCTACGCAACAAATTAAACAATCAAAGTAGAAAAATACAAAACTAACAGTAACAAACCTGTCCGAAAGAACACTAACTGATATGGAGATCTCAGTACTTAGGAGAGGTTTATCGTTTGTACCCACCCCAGGATTTGACACCTTTAATTGGATTAAAGACATTCACCAACTAAAATGGCATAAATTATATAAGATCAAGGACAAGAAGGAATGCCAAGAATTGGGGATAACACCCATGGAACTTTCACATGTGAGAAACCTGGCAGAATTACTGACCTCAAACCAGAAAGCGAGAGGTACAGGGCCATTTACAAAATGTAAATTGAAAAGCAGAAAAATGCCCCCCATTGGAGAAACCTCCGTAATTAATGTGTTCCAGGATCTAGTAACCACAGACTTAATGACAATTAACATACAAGCGAAAATGGTTAATCTAAGCAGGAGCGAGAACAATGCATTGTTTTCCCGAGAAAGAGATAATAACATCATAATAAAATCTTCAGACAAGGGGGGAAATGTGGTGATCCTTGTAAGAAAGAGATACGTCGAAATGTGCTATAGCATCTTGGATGATTCAATAAATTATGAAATTCTCAAAGAAGATCCAACAAGCAAATTTAAAACTGAACTCTTCAAAATTTTGAAAGAGGCTAAACAAGAAAATTTTATTGATGAACATGAATACAAATTCATGGCGGTGAAAAGACCACAGACCCCTGTGTTTTATGCCCTTCCTAAAATACATAAGGGTACCCATCCCCTTAAAGGGCACCCTATTGTGTCTGGTATTGCGGATCTGACAAAGAACGTGGGGATCTATATTGACAAAGGAAATTTTGAACAAAAGAAATTTTGTAGAAACTTTACCTTCATATACAAGCGACACAATGGATCTTCTTGCCAAGATTGATGATTTACCCATCTGAGAAAATGACATTCCGTATAATATAGATGTGGAAGCACTATATTCCTCAATTCCCCATGATATGGGCATTACAGCAGTACGCCACTTCCTTAACACCAGGGGGACACAATTCAGGGCTCATAGCGCGCTCACATTGAGACTGCTAGAGTTCGTTCTAACAAGGAATTATTTCCTATTTAATGGCCGTATATACCACCAGCCCAGGGGCACTGCCATGGGCAACTCGTGTGCACCTACGTGCGCCAACCTTTTCCTAGGCTAGTGGGAAGAAACTTTGATTTTCAATGATGAGCGACACTCATTGATCCTACCGGTCTCTATGTGGGCGCGCTATATTGACTACATTTTTGTTTTGTGGATAGGATCGACTGATCAATTTCAAAAATACGTAGAAAACCTTAATCAGAATACTGTGGGTTTGAAATTCACCTTGGAACACACCCTTATACTCTCCCTTTTTTTGATGTCTCAATATCTATTGAGGGTAATGACAAATTAAAAACAACTAAATACAGAAAACCTACCTCTACAAATAGCCTTTTGAGGTGGGAAAGCTGCCATCCAATTCCCATCAAAAGAGGCATACCTAAAGGACAGTACCCCCGCCTTAGGAGAAATTGTTCAAACATGCAAGAGTTCAAAAAGAAAGCCAAAGATTTGGAATCTATATTCCTAGAACGAGGGTATCCATCGAAAATCTTGAGCGAGGCATACAAATATGCGTGCACGCAAAATAGAGAAGCATTACTTATCCAAAAAAAACGAGAAATCACAAATCCCCCTATACGCTTCATAGGAACTTTTGACATGGCAGACAAAATGGTCAAAGAGGTCCTGAGTAAACATTGGAGCATCCTCCAAATGGATAATGATATAAGAGAAGTTCTGACCCCCAAGGCACAAATAACATACAGAAGGGGTATAGGAGATCGAGTTACGCGTAGTCATCTAACGACTCTTAAAAAACAGGGATGTTGGTTAGACAGGAAGATCAATGGTTGTTTTAGATGCGGACATTGTAAAGCAAGCATGTCGGTACAAATAGAAAAAACATTTGTAAGCGCGCATACAGGGATCATTTACCCTATAAAATATTTTATTAACTGTAGTTCGAAATACGTTATTTATAAAATTACTTGTCCCTGCCCCCTGGACTATGTTGGCAAAACGACCAGAGAGTGGAGGAAAAGAATCCTCGAACACCTGGGCGATGTTGCAAACAAGAGGGATAAACCTGTATCCCGCCATGTTCACTTGGAAAATGGGGGAGATCCGAAGTGCCTAAAATTCACCGCTATAGAATCATTACAACCGTCAATCAGGGGAGGTGACATTGACAGGATATTACTACAGAAAGAATCCAGATGGATTTTTCGAATGGGATCAATAGCGGCAAACGGATGAAATAAACAATTGGATTATACATGTTTCATCTGAAATAAAATAAAAAATGCTCCTTCCTTGCATTCAAAAATCGTAACTTGTTTGATATATTATGTCTAGCTTTGCCATTAAATGTCCTAAATACGACAATTACAGTATCATAATAATTCCTTTTAGGAAATAAGCAAAAGTCCTAAAACCTGTGCTCCAATAGCATCACCATAAGTGGAGGGTGGAGGAAGGGGATTTCCATAAATGTCCATATGGCCCTTATTTTTTTTCTCCATCACTATAATTTTTTCCCATCCTTCATTCATCGTCTCTATATGTACTCTGACACCGCACCAAACAGGTCGGGACACTCGTCCTTACTCTGTACTTACCCGCTGGGGACATCGCAAGGCTAGTAGTCACGGGCACTGATGCGTTGGACGATTCAGCGAGGAATAATGTACGCCACGACCAATGATTGGATGTCGCGTCATTAATTAGGGGCGGTAATGTCCGTCACCTAGGGAACATGTGCTTACAATATAGGCGCTTAAGAGAATGCCATTAAAAACACAAAAAAGGCCATACTCTCAAATTGAGCAGATATAAGTCCAGCAGGACACAGACGGGTCAAAAATGCCGTCTCACACACTGCACTCACTCCCTATGTACAACTCATAGTTTTGACCCCTATGCACTCCTGCCCCTTATATTCTGTATACATTATTATCACTTGTGTACTACACATTTATATCCATGCCCCAGACACCACTCCCCTCAAGGCTAGTGGGAGTGGCTGTTAATATTTACCACACCTGAGCACTCTCCTTCAGTAGCATTTTCTGACCCGTCTGCGTCCTGCTGGGCTTATACCTGCCCAATTTGTGAGTATGGCCTTTTTTGTGTTTTTAATCTTATTCTATGTTCCACTTTTTTCTGTGGTGTAGCTAGAGAGAATGCCATTTGTTGTGGATTCATCTTCCCTGTATCTTTGATTCTTAGAGGAGGGATATCAGCGCATTTCGCGATGATGGATGAAGGCGATGCTTCAGGTAAGGTGGGTGCGTGCAGCACTGACATACCAGGTTGGTCATGTCGGTGCATCTCACTCCGGGAGGTTAGCGAATCATTGCCTTCCTAGCTGCACACATCCATAAACGTCATGGGTGTTTCAACAGGAAGGATGGGCGGAGTAGCTGGATATAAAAGGACAGGGAATTCTCCCTGTCTCTGACGTCAGATGCCGGAAAGAGGCGCCGGCTTTTGAAACATGGGCAACGTGGGTAACTGATCTCTTGCCACTGCGGGAAGTTCCCACCCCTCTAACTAAAACAACAGCTACCAGTAATCTTTGCCAGCACCGAAGAAACTTGGGTAAAACTTGGGTAGTAGAGTGGTTATTTCCTAACATTTATAGTGAGTCCCCTTTTAATAGTGTTTGGATTGGATATTCTATACCTGCCATCTATATACATGTATTTTAGGACATACAACACATTGACCTCAGCTTTATTTTTGTCAGGTCTGACATGGGAGATTAGGGCTGGATCTTGTGTATTTGTGGATTTGGGGTGAGTGGTCAGATGAAACCGTCTCACGTCACCGTCCACGATGGTCCTCTTTATACTCCAGAGTCCTGGTTCTTTTCGCTCTTGGAGATGGTGAAGCTTTTCCGGGTAATTGTTATAGATAAACTCTAAGAAAAGAAACACATATCCACATTATAAACCCCATGATTGTAGAGATGAATAATAATGTTATTACGAGGTCTGGTATACGAGGTGATAATGAGGTGACGTCTACTGACCTGCATATTCTGATAGTAGCTCAATACATTCACCAGAATAAGGACCAACGTCGACCACTCTATGATCTTTGCTGTCAATTCACTGATCTGCGATAAAATATCAAAATTAATATAGAAAAAATTGCGCAAAACAAGAACTTTCCGCTCCGACTGAGGTTTGGCTGCATTCATGTTTATTACATGGAGTCATGTGACTGACGGCGATGCCAAAACAGACCTGACTCATTGTCATATGACACCATATCCATTACATTGCGGACGTCACGATCACCATGGTGCAGAGAATAAGCACAAAGATTATGGGTCCAATTGTTTTCCTATAGAACGGCTTCTAGGGGTACAAATAAAATCTATCCAATGATCCAGAATTTTTGATAATCTCATTAATGCAGAATTAAAGGAATTTTACATCCACTGGTTTGTATCAGCGGCTCAGCATGTCAATAACTTGATATTATGTATGCGATATACTGTTCATATCTTTACACATTGATCTCCAGCACACAGGTGGGTGTATACGGATACCGTACCTTCCAATGACTGGTAATTTATTATATAGGAAAATAAAGTTTATTATGTTTATTAAGTGTCTTATAGAATTTAATACACTTTTATGTAAGATAAATGTTAATATAATATATATATTACAATGACAGTACCGCTGCTTTCTATTCAGTATCTTCCTGCGAGAAGCTGAACAATGTTACCAGATGACGCTGTGTTACACCAGCATGTCGCCATCTGACGGCAGAGATCAGAAAATGAAGGGAAATGATCACCTCAGAATCTGATGTTTTATAAATGTGAACCAAGAATCTGATGTTTTCTACATGTGAACCTAAAGACAAGGACGGTTGGATTCCATTCAAATATTATTTAAGAAAGGATACATGAAACCACTAAGGTCACGGCCATTATGCAGGACGCCAGTCTGAAATGGCTGATGACTCTTTGGCTTTTGGGCACTTTGTAGAGGAGCATGGACTGCCAAAGGTTGTAAAGGCTGCCAAACCCAAATGCAATGAAAGCATTAATCCGGTGAGTCATTGGATAATAGTAGGTCTAGAAAACAAGCAGACAGAGGTTAGAGCAAATCTTATGGAACTAATCACTAATTTACCCTCAGAACTTCCCAATAAATCCTAAATAACGTGTTCTGATATAATAACCCCGGAAACATAATGAATATAGAGGGGGGTCTCCTGCTTGGGATTCCTCTCTATTAGATGGAGCAGAAAGCAGCTAACAGAAAATGGTGTCTGCTCTGGGGGGACTGAGGACACACATCTCTGATGGGGCTGAACCGCATAAGGGGAGCGCCACGGACAGCAGGGAATAGGAGTAGGTGGTTACATAAGTGAAAAAATGCCCAGGAGCGTGATTGGGCTAAGGTGCTAAAGGAGAAGTGGCATAACGGATATAGGGTAGAGCTCAATGGCAGAGCCCCCTCTTTACCTTCTGCGGCAGCGTGAAGTAACACCTAGTAGTTGCACTCCGTGTGGTGAAAATTTTTATTTTATTTTCTTTCCAGCATAGCTGATGAGCTCTTACAACAAGTGGCCCAGCAGGTGGTAGTCGAAGGCACCACCCGGCTGGAGGACCTATTGAGACAGAAAGATGGTGAAGCTGTTGCAACGGGCCCTGGACCTGCGGCTTGAGAGACCAGGGGTAGGCCCCACCCTCCTGTTAGATTAAGCCCAAGTCCCCTTCCCAGGACTGCCCCTCAGCAGGGGCTGCTCTCCCCGTCAACATGGGCTGCTCTCACCGTCAGCATGAGGAGGCACACCGGTCGGGCCCGGCCTGTCTCGCCTTCTACATCCTCTGGGGAGGTGGTTCCCCCTTCCCCTGTCAGTGAGTCCAGCATCCCTCCCCATGCTGCATGCCTCTCCCCTACTCACCCGGGTAACGAGTGTAGTGCCGCTGATTGTTGTCAGCCGGGCGGCGCATGGAGGGCCAGGAAAAGGAGATGCCACAGGGGAGCTGCAACAAGGGCACTGCATGTCTCAGCCCCCTATCAGAGGACTGGAGAGGAAGAAGCCCGGAATCAGCCAAGGCTGCAGATTTATCAACAACCGTATTCTTTATTGAATGTACTGTCCGGTTCTGGCCTGAAGCAGAGGGGTCCGAGCAACAAAAATGTAGCCATCACGGCTGTCCCAACGCATGATGACCATCCAATTGACAGGAGGATATTTTGAATCAAGGCCTGACGATCCCCAAAGGCTTCAGCATGGAGCATGATGAACTTATAATGTAGAAACGTCAGACCCAGAACTGATAAAGAGAAAATGAGCCAAATTAATCCTCTACCACGTGTAAAACAAACTAATAACATCGATGAAGCGCGGACCAAGCACTAAACCCAACAAGAAACCTTCAATAACGGACGGGAACATTTATCTGCATCGTCTAATCCGGACAATTATTATCAGTTGAAATTAACAAAATGTTATTTTTTTTTTTTAGAAAATTCTGATTACTACTGCAGGCTGAGATGGGGGCAGGGTGCGACTGATGCCAAGTCTGAGTCATCTCTGACAGTCTGGTTGCTAGGGATACACTACCTAACAACCACAGTCTTGTCCAGCAATGAGTCCCTAGCAACCGGCCTGCATCTCTCACTGACGTAGTAATCACATTTTTGTAAAAAATAAATGTAGGTTTGACCCCAGAGTAATATAATCAGATATAAGACTTTTTATAATAACCCGCCATCCCCCAGAAGTAAGAGCATATTATAATCACTTCCGTGATATTTACTTACAGGCAATGGCCATTCCTATGAATCCTATTCTAAACAGGATATTTTCGGGAAAATAATTTCCCGTTTCACTATAAAACAAAAATTGAAAACGCTCAATGTTAAATAATATAGAAAAATTGTCAGAATTGTTTCATCTTAATAATCAGCAGTCAGATAATAATCTATAGGACTGAGGCGATGCGTTTCTCTGTCCTCTTGCGGCCCCTCTGGGTAATGGAAGCCATTTTGTAAGTGACCCTATTTTGGAAAATACACCCCTCAAGGAATTTTTCTAGGGGTATAGCTAGCATTTTAACACAGTTTTTTTGCTAAATTTATTTGAATTAGTCTGAGAAAATGAAAATCTACATTCTTTTTGAAAAAACCTAGAATTTTCTAATTTTGGCAAGGAATAAAAGGAGAAAAAGTTCATCAGCATTTGTAAAGCAATTTCTCCTGATCACGGAAATACCCCATATGTGGTAATAAACTGCTGTTTGGACCCACGGCAGGGCACAGAAGGAAAGGAGCGCCATTTGGAGCACAGATTTTGTTGGAATGCTTTTAGGCCGCCATTGTGAAAGAAATTAACTAATTCCACCATTTTGTCTTCTATTCTATACTTCCATTTTAACTTCAATATAAGAGTAATATGTTGAGAGAATGTATTTCTGTTTTTGCTGTGTTAAGGAATTGAATCAGCAAGAATAAAGGGAAAATTGATGACTCAAGACCCACCCTCCTTACAGAATACAGAAGATGATAAGGACTTACCATTCAATGACTTGATAGGAAAATATTGCAATACTAAGAAAATATTGTGAATGTAATTTGTTTTGTGCAAAATCAAGAGAAACTATTATAGCTGATGTAGTAAAAGTTGTCTAAAAAAACTGCATATAAACCCACTCATAATGTATGTAAAATGCCGTCTGCCATCACTTGCTGAGTGACATCATTATGACACTGCTGTGAAACCTCCTCTTGAGGAAATAAATATGAATGAATCTGGAGCAACTGTTTGACTTTGAATTATCCACAACACCATATTGCATTTGCAGAGCCCCTGAGGTATCAATACAGTGGAAACCCAACCAAAAATGATGCCATTTTGGAATCTATACGCATAAAAGAAAGGAATTAATCTAGTGGCCTAGTAAACTTGTCCCCACTGGTGTTTGTTAGAAATGGTCCATGAAAAATGAAAAATCTAATTATCTCCATTTTTTTTCTCCTAAGGTGTAATAGGAGAAATAGTACAGCAAAAGTTTGTACACAATTTCTACCGAGTACGGCAACACCCCATATGTGGATGTAAACTGGTGTTTAGGCACACGGTTGGGCTCAGGAAATAAAGAGAACTATGCAATATTTCAGGCCCACTATGGTGGTATTTATCATGTTGTGCCGTGATTACAGACGATTTGAGGTGTCAAGATATTATAAACCCCACAGAAGTAACCCAATTTTTGAAGCTACACCCCTCAAGAAATTTACCTGGGGGAATAATGAGAATTGTGACCATGTGACGGACACCTCTCATGGTATTCATCTAGGGGATTAGTAAGAATTATTAGTTGTGAAGTTGGCAGCCTGAAAATCCCGCACTGGAGGGAGGTGGAATGGCAGGTCCCACTGCCAACCCACCCACCATTCCATAAAATGCAGCCCAGAAAATACATTTATTAACCCCTTAAGGACGCAGCCTAGTTTGGGCCTTAAGGCTCAGAGCCCATTTTTCAAATCTGACATATTTCACTTTATGTGGTAATAACGTCGGAATGCTTAAACCTATCCAAGCGATTCTGAGATTGTTTTCTCGTGACACTTTGGGCTTCATGTTCGTGGTAAAATTTGGTCGATATATTCAGTCTTTATTTGTGAAAAATTGCAATATTTAGAGAAAATTTACAAAAAATAGCATTTTTTAGAATTTAAATGCATCTGCTTGAAAAACAGACGGTTATACCACCCAAAATAGTTACTAGTTCACATTTCCCATATGTCTACTTTAGATTGGCATAGTTTTTTGAACATTATTTTATTTTTCTTGGACGTTACAAGGTTTAGAACATAAACAGCAATTTCTCATATTCTTAAGAAAATTTCAAAAGCCTTTTTTTGAAGGTGCCAGTTCAGTTCTGAAGTGGATTTGAGGGGCCTATGTATTAGAAACCCCCATAAAACACCCCATTTTAAAAACTAGACCCCTCAAAGTATTCAAAACAGCATATAGAAAGTTTTTTAACCCTTCAGGCATTTCACAGGAATTAAAGCAAAGTGGAAATGAAATTTGCAAATTTCATTTTTTCTGCTGAATTTCAATTTTATTCAATTTTTTATTAGTAACAGAGAAGGTTTTACCAGAGAAACACTACTAAATATGTATTGTCCAGATTCTGCAGTTTTTAGAAATGTCCCACATGTGGCCCTACTGCGCTCGTGGACTAAAACACAAGCCCTAGAAGCAAAGAAGCACCTAGTGCATTTTGAGGCCTCTTTTTTATTAGAATATATTTTAGGCAGCATGCCAGGTTTGAAGAGGCGTTGAGGTATCAAAACAATGGAAACCCACCAGAAGTGACCCCATTTTGGAAATTACACCCCTCAAGGAATTCATTTATGGTTTTTGTTATCATTTTGACCGCACAGTTTTTTCACAGCACCTATTTGAATTGGGCTGTGAAATGAAAAAAATGATATTTTTTCCAATAAAATGTCATTTTTGATCAAATTTTCTTATTTTCACAGGGAACAACATACCCCATTTTGTTGCCCAATTTGTCCTTAGTGCGGCAATACCCCATTTGTGGTGATAAACTGCCGTTTGGGCCCATGGGAGGGCTCAGAAGGAAAGGAGCGCTATGTGTTTGTTGGAGTCCAGATTTTGCTGGATTGGTTTTCGGGTGCCATGTCGCATTTGCAGAGCCCCAGAGGTATCAAAGCAATGGAAACCCACCCGAAGTGACCCCATTTTGGAAACTACACCCCTCAAGGAATTCATTTATGGTTTTTGTTATCATTTTGACCGCACAGGTTTTTCACAGCACCTATTTGAATTGGGCTGTGAAATGAAAAAAATTATTTTTTTTCCAATAAGATGTCATTTTTGATCAAAATTTCTTATTTTCACAGGGAACAACATACCCCATTTTGTTGCCCAATTTGTCCTTAGTGCGGCAATACCCCATTTGTGGTGATAAACTGCCGTTTGGGCCCATGGGAGGGCTCAGACGGAAAGGAGCGCTATGTGTTTGTTGGAGTCCAGATTTTGCTGGATTGGTTTTCGGGTGCCATGTTGCATTTGCAGAGCCCCAGAGGTATCAAAGCAATGGAAACCCACCAGAAGTGACCCCATTTTGGAAACTACACCCCTCAAGGAATTCATTTATGGTTTTTGTTATCATTTTGACCGCACAGTTTTTTCACAGCACCTATTTGAATTGGGCTGTGAAATGAAAAAAATGATATTTTTTCCAATAAGATGTCATTTTTGATCAAAATTTCTTATTTTCACAAGGAACAACATACCCCATTTTGTTGCCCAATTTGTCCTTAGTGCGGCAATACCCCATTTGTGGTGATAAACTGCCCTTTGGGCCCATGGGAGGGCTCAGAAGGAAAGGACCACCATTTGGCCTACTGGAGCTTTTCTGGTGCTAAGTCATGTGTGCAGAAGCCCCTGAGGTACCAGTACAGTTGAAACCCCCGAGAAGTGACCCCATTTTAAAAACTACACCCCTTAAGACATTCATCTAGAGGTGTAGTGAGCATTTTGACCCCACAGGTACTGTGTAAAAGATAATGCGCAGCAGATGGTGCAGTGTGAGATTTGCAATTTTATATATGTATATGCCATTTCAGTGTCCAATATAGTGTGCCCAGCATGCGCCACCGGAGATATACACCCCTTAAATTGTAATGTGGGTTCTCCTGGGTACGACAATACCCTACATGTGGCTGTTATCAGCTGCCTGGGCATACGGCAGGGCTCAGAAGGGAAAGATGAGGGGGGTAAGCTGTGCGGAGTGCATCAGGGTAAATTAAAAATCAAGGGATGTATGATACATTTTAAAACAATCTTTTATACAGAGCCCTGGTTTTTCGGGACACGTGTCACATTGGTATATTGTGTTCTTCCTTATCCCCCTCTTATAGCAGACTCTGCACCTCTTTTGACTCTTTTGACCTTCTCCTGGAAAGTGTTGCCCTGGTACGATGCGTGTGGCCTCGCTTCCAGAAGTACTGGGTGCCCCCCCTTCCTGGTCCCTAAAGATTAGATCTTGAAATTCCAGGAAAGTTCCCCTCTGGCCTGCACATCGACGTAGCACATACGCATTGTACAAAGCCATCTGTATGATGTGCCCGGCCAGCTTCTTATACTACACCGCATGGCGCTGTAGGGCTTCAGGACTTGATTTGACAAGTCCATCCCTCCCATGTACCTATTGTAGTCCAGGATGCAGTCTGGTTTGGGGGTGGCCTTTCCTTCATATATCCTAAACCTGTAGGTACACCCTGATGCACTCTCACAGCTTATACATCTTCACGCCATACCTTGCCCTCTTACCCGGCAGGTACTGGCGGAATTGAACCCTCCCTTTAAAATGTACCAGGGACTCATCAATAGAAAAACACTTCTCGGGGGTGTATGCTTGGGAAAACCGGGCACTGGAACGGTCTAATAGGGGTCTCCGTTTATACAAACGGTCAAAACTGGGGTCATCTCGGAGTGGGCACGGCTCATTATCAGTATAATGTAAGAAGCAAAGTATTGCCTCATTTATTTATTTTTTTAGGTTCCAGTTCATTTCTGAAGTTGCTTTGAGGGGCCCATATATTAGAAACCCCTATCAAACACCCCATTTTAGAAACTAGACCCCTCAAAGTATTCACAACAGCATTTAGAAAGTTTATGAACCCTTTAGGTGTTTCACAGAAATTTAGAGCAAAGTAGAGGTGAAATTTACTCTTTTTATACCATTTTTTTTATAACACAAAAGGATTTATCAGAGAAACGCAACTCAATATTTATTGCCCAGATTCTGCAGTTTAGAGAAATATCCCACATGTGGCTCTCGGGCGGTAATGGACTGAAGCACCGGCCTCCGAAGCAAAGGAGCACCTAGCGGATTTTGAGCCCTCTTTTTTATTAGGCACCATGTCCGGTTTGAAGAGGTCTTGTGGTGCCAAAACATTGGAAACCCCCCAAAAGTGACCCCAATTTGGAAACTAGACCCCTTGAGGAATCCATTGTAGTTTTCTTGGGGTGCATGCGGCTTTTTGATCAGTTTTTATTCCATTTTTAGGTGGCGTGGTGACTAATAAACAGCAATTCTACTATTGTTTTTGTATACTTTTTTTTTTACAGCGTTCACCGTGCGCTATAAATGACATATTCACTTTATTCTGCGGGGCGATACGATCACGGCGATACCAGATGTTTATAGTTTTTTTTTATGTCTTATGGCGTTTGCACAATAAAATACGTTTTGTAAACAATCATTCACTTTTTGTGTTGCCTTATTCTAAGAGCCATAACGGTTTTATTTTTCAATCAATAAAGCCGTGCGAGGACTTATTTTTTGCGTAACGAACTGTATTTTCCATCAGTACCATTTTTAGGTACATGCGACTTTTTGATCTCTTTTTATTCCATTTTTTGGGAGGTGAAGTGACCCCACAATTGTGATTGTGGTACGGTTTATTAATATTTTTTTTTACGGCGTTCACCGTGCGGGATAAATAACAAAATAATTTTGTAGCTCAGGCCGTTACGGACGCGGCGATACCAATTATGTATAGTTTATTTGTTTGTTTATATATTTTTATTAATAATAAAGGACTGATAAGGGAAAAAGTGGGACTTTTACTTTTATTACTTTTAAAACTTTTATTTTCTTATTTTTACACATCTTTTTTTAACTTTTTTTTTACTTTATTACTTTGTCCCACTAGGGGACATGAGGGCAGGAGGCTCTGATCGCTATTCTAATACACTGCACTACATGCGTAGTGCAGTGTATTAGAACTGTCAGCTACTCACTGACAGCAAGCATAGTGGGTCCTGACGTTGTCAGGACCCACTAGGCTTCCGTCTATGGCATAGCCGGACGCCATTGTTTGGTGTCCGGTTGCCATAGTCACCATCGCCGGCCGCTATCGCGTAGCAGGCCGGCGATGGCAGCTTAACCCCTAAAAAGCCGCGATCTCTATAGAACGCGGCTTTTAAGGGGTTAATCAGCGGGGACACAGCGATCGGTCCCCGCTGTAGGAGCTGTGACAGCTGCTGAACAAGACAGCAGTGTCACAGCTCCTGTATGTGTCGGGAGGACGGCCGAAACGGCCGTTACTCCCGAGACGTAGTATTACGGCATGGAGCGCGAACGATACAGCTGCCATGACGTAATAGTACGTCAAGGAGCGGGAAGGGGTTAAAAACTTCTTCAATTCCCTACACTCCCTCCATTACCATTCCAGCTGCCTACAGGGCATAGTGTATTGGGTATAGGGAGAATATTTCGTTTATTTTGGGTTTTTACTAATATTACAATGAGCTAAAGGACTTGTCAATGAAAAAAACATGTTATGGCCAATATGGAAGACTGAAGGTGGATGAAGAATTAAAAAAAAAGAAAATTAAAAGTCTAAAGAAGTGTCGTAAATTTGTAAACACTGGAGAGACAATCTGAGGTTTTATGGGGGACGTTTCGCACATATATCGCGTGTCCCTCCTGTCGCCTTGTATTGAGCACACGTGACATCTTTTCTGGGGCCTCTGGTTTTTTTTCAGTGGGGGTGGGGGGCTTCTGTCATGAAATGTTGGCCGGGTACAATCCTGCTGACATTGCTACTAGATGTACTGCCCTCCGCTTCCTGGTCAGTAAATTACAGGGATTTGATTACCCTTTGCTGAAATTGGAGGAACGTGATATCTAGACTGTATAGGTTTCTTAACCCCTCCATACATTACGGCATTTCTAAATGGGGCTTGGCCAGGTGGGCAGCGGATGACTCGTCATTAACCTCCTCAGTTATACTTCAAGCCACAACTCTTGCGTACAAATTCCTGCCCTCGGCAAGGTATATCGAAATGTGGCTCAAGGTGACCCACAGAGTATACCTTACTCCTCAGAGGGGACACAGGATGGGTATATATGAGTCCTCCACTTGTTTTAAATGCGGTCAGTCGGAAGCTAATTTGTACCACTGCCTGTGGGCATGCCCTCAAATACAGGAATTCTGGAAAAGGATTAGAGAATTTGTTATGAATAATATGACTGGACAGTTCTCCTTGACTTCACAATGGGCTATACTGGGACATGTGGACGCAGAAACACAGGATCACACTAGGCACTTTACACTTAATAGCGGCAGCAGGCCGGAAGGCTATATTACAGGTATGGAATCACACTCAGGCCCCGCATCTTCACATTTTCTTAGATAAATTATCTTTTATGGTGAAGATGGATTGGGTGGAGGCTTCTCACCGGAAGGAGAAAAGGGTTACAAACATTTTTTCAGATATGGGGGGGGGGTTTCATATCTTTATTGCCTCAGCGAGTTAAAGACCAACTCCGTACATGCTTCCAACCCACGTCATGGTATCAGAAATAGAGCCTAATGTGTGTTACTCCGCTGTGAGACTGTCATCTATGATTATGGAGCGGGGGAGGAGGGGGCTAACATGTAGTAAGGGACAAGTGACGGATGACTCAGAATTCTGACTGGGGAGAGGGGGACACCACTTGGTAATTTGAGAGGCGGCTGACAAAGTAGGCTTTTATTTTTCTTTATTGATTATTTTCTGATAATATATGTTTGTTTTCCTTTCTTACTGGATTGTTGGCTGTGGCCCACATCGCTGTCTTGCTGTTGGGCAGTTCGAGCTTCATACATATCTCTATTCTGATACGAGATGGGATCTCCATCTGATCATTGGTGCGCGTTCTGCTTAATGGCACAGACAGTGTCCTGTTTGATTGTTCCCACTTGACCGGCCTGCATGCTGGTACATGCTCTTCAGGTGTATTGGATTGCTTGTCACAACAGTCTGTGGATTGTTTTGTTGGAAATTAATAAAAACAATTTGGGAAAAAAAAAAGAAATCTGCACAAAACAAAGGCTTTGTATAGTGCAATTTGTGTCAGGTGGACAGACACATTCTTATTCTATACCCTTGTTTTGCGCATGGCGCTGTGTGGCTTGATGACTTGATCCGAAATATGAACGCCCCCCATAAATTTATTGTTCACACAAGGGTTTGAGGGATTGGGTGGTGGATCCGCATACAGGGACAAGGCTCCGGCTGCCATTAGTAATGGTGGTCAGGATCAGGACGTCTCCTCTGTCTCTGTATCTGAGGAGCAGCAGATCTTCTCTGCAGACGGCCCTGCTCTCTCCCACCCTTAACGACTGTCCTAGCAGAGTTTTGGGGAGACCTTTATATTTTTTTCGGATTGTGCCGCAGGCCAATGTGGATCGGGAGGCAAGGACTTTAACCCATCGGGACACTATAGTATAAATTATCTATATATAAATGGTACAATTCGCCAAGCAGCAGATGCACAAGGTCCAACACAAATCATCCCGTGACTATTGCAGTATTTGTAGCTTTCAACAGCACTCGACATTGTGGGAGAATAAAACTGGTTATTACTTGGGATAAACAGCAACCAACATCATTAACATCATTAGATTGTTGTGAGAACGTTTTCATTTTTTCATCGGCGGAGCTGTGTGAGGGCTTGTTCTTTGCAGGACGAGCCATAGTTTATATTGGCACCATTTTTGGATACGTGCAACTTTTTATTCCAATATTTATAGGGAAAAGTGACCAAAAAACTGGAATTCTGGTATAGATTTTTACGTTGTTCACCGCGTGGAATAAATGACATATTTTCATAGTTCAGGCCGTCACGGACGCGGCGACACCAAATACGTATGGTTTATTATTATTTTTCAATAATAAAAGACTTGATAAGGGAACAGGACGATTGTATTTTATTTTATTACTTGAAACTTTTATTATGTTTTAAAACTTTTTTTTTACACATTTTTTTAAGTCCCACCAGGAGACTAGAAGGTCCAAATGTCAGATTTTTTTTTTCTCTAATACATTGCACTACCTTTATAGTGCAATGTATTATATCTGTCAGTCATTCAGTGACAGCAAGCCGATTAGAGCGGGTCCTGGAAGGCTTCCATGCTAGGTAGACCAGGAGGCCAGTATTAGGCAATTTCATAGCTGGGGTTCTGATGAGCTGCAAACACCTTAAACGCAGCAATCGCTTTTGACCGCTGCATTAAAAGAGTTAATGGCGGGGATCTAAGCTGTTTTCGGTCCTCGCCATTACAGTCAGATGTCAGCTGCTGAGTCAGTGCCTCACATTTGGCGTATGGCTACGGCAAAACGTGGGAAGGGGTTAATGTCCTCCCTGACTGACCTCAGTTGTGCCCCCCCCCCCCGCCCACCAGCATTGCATTGTGAATCTCCTGCAGATCTTTTTCTATGTTGTGTCTCATTTTATACCGTTTCCTCAGCAGAAATAAGCTGCTGTTCAGACTGGAGCTGTCGTGCAGCTTTTGCAGTGCTGTCATGTCTGATCGGGATACGTTGCTCGAATCAATGGCCTCGTACCTGTGGCGTCAAATTTAGACCTGAGGAGGCTGTAAAATCAGGCACTTGGGGCTATAATTATCTGCAGCTACCCGTGATAATCCGGGCATAGCAGGACCTGCGACTCATCCGCGCTGACGGGGGGTTCAGAGTCAGTTTCTCTAGATACAGATTCAGAGTCAGTTTCTGACAGGTGATGACAGGTCTGATGACAGGCGATCACAGGTCTGATGACAGGTCTGATGACAGGCGATGACAGGTCTGATGACAGATGATGACAGGTCTGATGACAGGCAATGACAGGTCTAATGAGAGGCGATGACGGGTCTGATGACAGGCGATGACAGGTCTGATGACAGGTCTGATGACAGGTCTGATGACAGGCGATGACAGGTCTGATGACAGGCGATGACAGGTCTGATGACCGTTGTTGTTTTTTTAAATATTTCAACTGAACAATAGGAGCGGAGCGTCCACCAGTGACCCTGCTGTATTTAAAAGTGTGGAAACCCTACCTACCTACCAAATTCTAAATGAGAGGTGTCATTGCTACCTAACCAGGACCTCGGGCAGTGGGCAATCTAGGGGTATACAGTATAATAACCTTATGGTGGTCCCTGTCTATTTATCTGGTCCCAGTCCTGATAATTGCTCTCTGGTCCCTGTAGTAATGGCCCCCACACGTCCTCTCTGGATAGTGACATTTCCACTTTATCCTTCCATTGCCGGTGATTGTCAGGGCTCAGTTTGGCCGCTGTCAGTGTCAGCTCTGAGCTGCCGCCATCTTCCTTTATATGTCTCCTGTATTCAGGAGGTGAGACCTCGGGGTGATTCCTGCCATCAGTCGGGTCACTGAGCTGTTCTGCTCCTCGTCTGGGCCCAGAACCTGTTGCAGTATTTGCAGCTTTCAGCAGCAGTCAGACATTGTGGGAGAATAAGACTGGGACAGACAGCAACCGACATCAGTAACAACATCAAGATGGAGAATACCAGAGATAACACATCATCACCAGAGGAGCTGCACAGGGATAACAACTAATAGTTACCACAGCGCCACCTACTGTCAGTGAGAGATAGTTCCTCCAGCATTGAGCTGCAGATGTTGTAATATTCCAGCACTGACTCCTAGGAAGGGGGGGGCGTTCAGGGGATCAAGTTTAGAGTCGTTTCCCTCATACACCCTGAAGTGATGGGTATACCCGGGGCACTCCCACAGATTTTATATCATTTAACCCCTTAATGACCAGCCTATTTTAGACCTTAGTGACCAAGCCATTTTTTACGTTTTTCCATCGTCTCATTCAAAGAGCTATAGCCTTTTCATTTTTGCGTCGACATAGCTGTATAACGTCTTGTTCTTTGCGGGACAAGTTGTAATTTTTAATAGCACCATTTTGGGGTACATAGAATTAATGTTTAACTTTTATTAACTTTTTTTGGGGGGGGGATAGAAAAAAAACAGCAATTTGACCACACTTTTTGAGTCCTAAATTTACGCCATTTACCGTGTGGTATAAATAACACAATAACTTTATTCAGCGGGTTGTTGCGATTGCAACGATACCAAATTTGTATAGTTTTTGTATGTTTTACTACTTTTAGACAGTGAAAACGCTTTTTTTTTTCGCCGATGCAATTGTATGAGGGCTTTTTTTTTACGCGACAACTTGTAGTTTTTATCGGTACCATTTTGGAGTAGATGCGACTGTTTGATCACTTTTTATCAAATTTTTTTAAGGCTGGATTCAAAGAAAAAAGCAATTTTTGCAAGTTTTTTTATTTTAGTTTTTGTGTCGTTCACCGTGCGGGTTAAATGATGTAATAACTTTATAGTCGTGGTCGTTACGGACGCGGCGATATCAAATATGTGTAACTTTTTTACTTTATTTTGCTTGTTAATAATAAAGCAGTTTGTAAGGGGGAAAAGTTGGGTTTTTCATTTTTTTTTTTTACTTTTTTTTAAACTTTTTTTTTACTTTTTACTTGTCCCACTAGGGGACCCTACTATGTGATTATCCGATCGCATTTATAATACACTGCAATCCTTCTGTATTGCAGTGTATTATGCCTGTCCGTGTAAAACGTACAGGCATATGCTAGGTCATGCCAGAGGCATGATCCAGCAGGCATTCACTACAGGCAGACCTGGGGGCCTTTATTAGGAGACACAGACACTCGGCGATCTTATCGGTGTCGGTGGGATGAGAGGGAGCTCCCTCCTTCTTTCCAAAACCACTCATATGCGGTGCACGCTATTTAGCACCGCATCTAAGGGGTTAAACGGGTGAGATCGATACTAATATCGATCTCATCCGGTCGAGCAGGGACACCCCCAGCCCTCAGCTACCGCTGGCAGCTGAGAGAAGGGAGATTTGACAGATCCCTGCTCTGTTTACTTATTCCGTTGCAGCGATGTAAAAAGTCTATGGCATCGGAATAAGGCCCGTTAGTGACCGACGTAAAAAGTCTATGGGCCGGTGACTAATGGGTTAATAACGTACCGGCCCTTTTGTTTGGAAGGTGCTGCCTAAACCTGAGCCTTCCCTTAAAACAGACAAGGGATTCATCCACCGCCATATTCTGTATAGGGATATCATTTTGGGAACATGTTTGATAATAATGGTCAATTATTGGCCTTATTTTGAAAGACAAAACGGTCATAATTTGGGGCATCTGGGGGGGGGGGGGGCAGCGACTGTTATCACTAAAATGCAGGAATTTAATTATCGCCTCAAAGCATGTCCTGCTCATTATTGTGCGGTGGAGATGGGGGGGGCTATATAATATATCAGAGGACCAGTCATCTCTAATAGGGGGCTTTTTATAATGACAAAACTTAAAAACATGGCCCAGAATGTATGAAGCTCTGCTGTATTTGTTGGAGTACAATTTCGGCCTCTGGCATAGTAGGGGGTCAGGGTTTTGGGAGATAAACTGAGCAGCATAGATGTTCGTCTGCTCAACCAATAAATTTATTAGGGAGTCAAAAAAAAAAGGGGAAAAAAATCAATGGCCTCGAACCTGTGGTGTCAAATTTATACCTGAGGAGGCTGTAAAATCAGGCACTTGGGGCTATAATTATCTGCAGCTACCCGTGATAACCCGGGCATAGCAGGACCTGCGACTCTTCCGCGCTGACGGGGGGTTCACAGTCAGTTTCTCTAGATACGGATTCATATGAAATCATAAACTGCTCCACCTTCACCTGCTGAGTCTTTATCTGAGCATAACATTTGGTTTGCCTCATCAGCGGTGTAAAGCCTTTGGGTCATATTTTATATTTCTAACTAGAGATGACAGGCGATGACAGGTCTGATTACAGGTATGATGACAGTCGATGACAGACGATGACAAGTCTGATAACAGGTCTGATGACAGGTCTGATGACAGTCTGATGACAGGCCTGATGACAGGCGATGACAGATCTGATGACAGGTCTGATGACAGGCAATGACAAGTCTGATGACAGGTCTAATGACAGCCGATGACAGGTCTGATGACAGGTGATGACAGGTTTGATGGCAGGCGATAACAGGTCTGATGACAGGTCTGATGACAGGCAATGACAAGTCTGATGACAGGCGATGACAGATCTGATGACAAGCGATGACAGGTCTGATGACAGTCGTTGACAGGTCTGATGACAGGCGATGACAGGTCTGATTACAGGTCTGATGACAGTCGATGACAAGACGATGACAAGTCTGATGACAGGTCTGATGACAGGCGATAACAGGTCTGGTGACAGGCGATGACAGGTCTGATGGCAGGCGATGACAGTCTGATGACAGGCCTGATTACAGGCGATGACAGATCTGATGACAGGTCTGATGACAGGCAATGACAAGTCTGATGACAGGCGATGACAGGTCTAATGACAGGCGATGACAGGTCTGATGACAGGTGATGACAGGTTTGATGGCAGGCGATAACAGGTCTGATGACAGGCAATGACAAGTCTGATGACAGGCGATGACAGATCTGATGACAAGCGATGACAGGTCTGATGACAGTCGATGACAGGTCTAATGACAGGCGATGACAGTTCTGATGACAGGTCTGATGACAGGCGATGACAGGCGATTACAGGTCTGACGACAGGCGGTGACAGGTCTGATGACAGGCGATGTCAGGTCTGATGACAGGTTTGATGACAGGTCTTATGACAGGTCTGATGACAGGCGATGACAGGTCTGATGACCGTTGTTTTTTTTATTTTTATATTTCAACTGAACAATAGGAGCGGAGCGTCCACCAGTGACCCTGCTGTATTTAAAAGTGGGGATGACCTACCTACCAAATTCTAAATGAGAGGGTCATTGCTACCTAACCAGGACATCGGGCAGTGGGCAATCTAGGGGTATAAAGCTGGGTAGAGGGGATGAGAGGCGATGACGGGTCTGAGGACAGGTTTGGTGACACTGATCACCAGATGATGGTGGTTGTAGTGTTTTATCAGCTGGTGAGGGGACTGATCGCCGGCTTTATGTTCATTTTCATTCCTATCTACACAGCATCTGGCTCTGTCAGGCTCCAGGACACAGTTGAGCCCTCACAGAGCAGAAACAGTATAGAAAAGACATGGAGGCGTTGTCCATAGCAACCAATCAGATTCCTGGTTTTATTTTTCTAAGACAGGTTTGAAAATGAAACAAGTGATCTGATTGGTTGCTATGGGCAATGTTTCCATGCTTTATACCTGCTCATTTTTCGACTCCACATCTTCCCAGAAGTAACCGGCGGGTCCTCATAAGCTTGCTGTCAATGAATAACTGACAGCGCTAATACACTGAACTACGTATGTAGTGCAGTGTATTAGAGTAGCGATGGGGGCATCAGGCCCTCAAGTGTCAAGTAAAAAAAAAAAGCTAAACTGCCTTTTTCCCATAACAAGTCTTTTATTATGGGAAAAAACGTAATTTTTTTAAAAAAACTATACATAATTGGTATCGCCGAGTCCGTAATGACCCAAGCTATAAAACTGTTATGTAATTTATCCCGCACTGTGAACGCCGTAAGAAAACCATGAAAAACAACGCCAGAATCTTTGTTTTTAGGTCACATCTCCTCCCAAAAAATGCTATAAATAGTGATCAAAAAGTCATAATAAATCTAAAATAGTACTAATAAAAACGCCAATCCGTCCCGCAAAAAATAATCCCTGACACCGTTTCGTGCACGCAAAAATAAAAACCTTATGGGTCTTAGAATATGACGACACAGAAAACCAATGATTTTATAAAAAAAAGTGATTTTATTGTGCAAAAGCCGCAATACATAAAAAAAACTATATAAATTTGGTATCGCCGTAATCGTATCGACCCGCAGAATAAAGCGAACATGTAATTTATGGCGCACTGTGGATGCCGAAAAAAAACCAATAAAACACTATTCCAGAATTGCTTGTTTTTTGTACTTTCCTTTACCAAAAAATGAAATAAACAGTGATCAAAAAGTCGTATGTGTTCCAAAATGGTACCAATAAAATCTACAGCCCGTCTCGCAAAAAACAAGCCCGCACACCCCTCAATCAACTGAAAAACAAAAAAGCTACGGCACTAGTAATGCGGTGATGAAAAAACATCTCAAATCGCAGGCCGGAGGGGAACATTCCTTCAGTTTCAGGGCCCTAGTATTTAGGAACCAGGAAAGGGCAGGGACATAGCACATCCGCTGGAAGTGAGGGCGCCCGTATTATACCAGCGCAAAACTTTCCCAGTAATATTTCCCAAACTACGAAGGAGAAAAATTCCCCAAAAGGTGCAGAGCGTTACAGAAGGGGATAAGAAAGAAAACCGTTTATCAGTGTGACACCGGCCTGTGCATAACTGATCGCTTCACAGCATAACACACATCTATGGATAATTGTATTATTTACCCCATTATTATACCCTCTTATTATGCCCTGATATACTCTGCCCAGGTTACATATGCCACCACATTATAAACGGAAATACCAGTAATACTCAAACAAAACTACCAAGCAAAATCCATGCTCAAAATGGCGGTCTTTCCCTTCTTGCCCTACAGTGTGCCCAAACAGCAATTTATGTCCACAAGTAAGGCATTACCATACCCGGGAGAACCCGCTTAACAATTTATGTGGTAAGATTCTCCAGTGGCATAAGCTGGGCACAACATATTGTGCGGTGAATGGGCAGATCAGTGGAAAAATTGCAATTTTCACTTTGCACCATCGTCTGCGTATTAATTTGTAAAAAATACCTGGAGTCTAAATTCTCACTACTACCACATATGGGGTGTTACTGTACTCGGGAGAAATTGCTTTACAAATGTTGGGGTGCTTTTTCTTCTTTATTCCTTGTGAAAATGAAAAATGTTGATCTAAAACTACATTTTATTGGAAAAAATTAAATTTTTCATTTTCACTGCTTAATTCTAATTAATTCAGCAAAAAACCTTTGGGATCAAAATTCTCAGTATACCCCTAGATGATTCCTCAGGTTGCAGTTTCCCAAATGGAGTCACTTTTGGGGTGTTTCCACTGTACTACAGGGGCTCAGCAAACGTGACATGGCGCCCAGAAACCATTCCAAATGGTGCTCCTTCCCTTCTGAGCCCTACCCTGTGTCCAAACAGCAGTTTATGACCACATATCAGGTATTGTTTTACTCGGCAGAAATTGCTTTACAAAAGTTGTGGTGCTTTTTCTCCTTCTGTCGATTTTCATTTTCACGGCCTACTTCCAATAATTTCTATAAAACACCTGCGGGGTCAAAATGCTCACTATACCGCTAGATAATTTCCTTAAGGGGTGTAGTTTCCAAACTGAGGACACTTGATGGGGGTTTCCACTGTTTTGTCCCCTCAGCGGCTTTACAAATGTGACATGGCCTCCGCAAAACATTCCTGCTAAATTTGAGTTCCAAAAGCAAAATGGCGCTCTTTCCCTTCTAAACCCCGCCGTGTGTCCAAACAGCCATTTTAAGTGATCTGATTGGTTGCTATGGGCAATGTTTCCATGCTTTATACCTGCTCATTTTTCGACTCCACATCTTCCCATAAGTAACCATAGCAACCAATTCAAAAGATGAGAGTTGGTAGGTAGATTGGAGGGTCTGATAAGTGACAACCACAGCCCACCATGCAGTGACAGCCAGAGCCTCTAGAGGCGACAGCTACTGCCACCATTATAGTGACAGCTACTGACCCCAATAATAGTGACAGCTACTGACCCCAATAATAGTGACAGCTACTGAGCCCAATAATAGTGACAGCTACTGACCCCAATAATAGTGACAGCTACTGACCCCAATAATAGTGACAGCTACTGACCCCAATAATAGTGACAGCTACTGACCCCAATAATAGTGACAGCTACTGACCCCATCAAATAGTGACAGCTACTGACCCCAATAATAGTGACAGCTACTGACCCCAATAATAGTGACAGCTACTGACTCCAATAATAGTGACAGCTACTGACCCCAATAATAGTGACAGCTACTGACCCCATCAAATAGTGACAGCTACTGACCCCAATAATAGTGACAGCTACTGACCCCAATAATAGTGACAGCTACTGACCCCAATAATAGTGACAGCTACTGACCCCAATAATAGTGACAGCTACTGAGCCCAATAATAGTGACAGCTACTGACCCCAATAATAGTGACAGCTACTGACCCCAATAATAGTGACAGCTACTGACCCCAATAATAGTGACAGCTACTGACCCCATCAAATAGTGACAGCTACTGACCCCAATAATAGTGACAGCTACTGACCCCAATAATAGTGACAGCTACTGACCCCATCAAATAGTGACAGCTACTGACCCCAATAACCGTGACAGCTACTGACCCCAATAATAGTGACAGCTACTGACCCCAATAATAGTGACAGCTACTGACCCCAATAATAGTGACAGCTACTGACCCCAATAATAGTGACAGCTACTGACCCCAATAATAGTGACAGCTACTGACCCCAATAATAGTGACAGCTACTGACCCCAATAATAGTGACAGCTACTGACCCCAATAATAGTGACAGCTACTGACCCCAATAACAGTGACAGCTACTGACCCCAATAATAGTGACAGCTACTGACCCCAATAATAGCGACAGCTACTGACCCCAATAATAGCGACAGCTACTGACCCCAATAACAGTGACAGCTACTGACCCCAATAATAGTGACAGCTACTGGCCCCAATAATAGTGACAGCTACTCACCCCAACAATAGTGACAGCTACTGACCCCAATAATAGTGACAGATACTGACCCCAATAACAGTGACAGCTACTGACCCCAATAATAGTGACAGCTACTGACCCCAATAACAGTGACAGCTACTGACCCCAATAACAGTGACAGCTACTGACCCCAGTAATAGTGACAGCTACTGACCCCAGTAATAGTGACAGCTACTGACCCCAATAATAGTGACAGCTACTGACCCCAATAATAGTGACAGCTACTGACCACAATAATAGTGACAGCTACTGACCCCAATAATAGTGACAGCTATTGACCCCAATAATAGTGACAGCTACTGACCCCAATAATAGTGACAGCTACTGACCCCAATAATAGTGACAGCTACTGACCCAAATAATAGTGACAGCTACTGACCCCAATAATAGTGACAGCTACTGACCCCAATAACCGTGACAGCTACTGACCCCAATAATAGTGACAGCTACTGACCCCAATAATAGTGAAAGCTACTGACCCCAATAATAGTGACAGCTACTGACCCCAATAATAGTGACAGCTACTGACCCCAATAACAGTGACAGCTACTGACCCCAATAATAGTGACAGCTACTGACCCCAATAATAGTGACAGCTACTGACCCCAATAATATTAACAGCTACTGACCCCAATAATAGTGACAGCTACTGACCCCAATAATAGTGACAGCTACTGACCCCAATAATAGTGACAGCTACTGACCCCAATAATAGTGACAGCTACTGACCCCAATAACAGTGACAGCTACTGACCCCAATAATAGTGACAGCTACTGACCCCAATAATAGCGACAGCTACTGACCCCAATAATAGTGACAGCTACTGACCCCAATAACAGTGACAGCTACTGACCCCAATAATAGTGACAGCTACTGGCCCCAATAATAGTGACAGCTACTCGCCCCAACAATAGTGACAGCTACTGACCCCAATAATAGTGACAGATACTGACCCCAATAACAGTGACAGCTACTGACCCCAATAATAGTGACAGCTACTGACCCCAATAACAGTGACAGCTACTGACCCCAATAACAGTGACAGCTACTGACCCCAGTAATAGTGACAGCTACTGACCCCAGTAATAGTGACAGCTACTGACCCCAATAATAGTGACAGCTACTGACCCCAATAATAGTGACAGCTACTGACCACAATAATAGTGACAGCTACTGACCCCAATAATAGTGACAGCTACTGACCCCAATAATAGTGACAGCTACTGACCCCAATAATAGTGACAGCTACTGACCCCAATAATAGTGACAGCGACTGACCCCAATAATAGTGACAGCTACTGACCCCAATAATAGTGACAGCTACTGAGCCCAATAATAGTGACAGCTACTGACCCCAATAATAGTGACAGCTACTGACCCCAATAATAATGACAGCTACTGAGCCCAATAATAGTGACAGCTACTGACCCCAATAATAGTGACAGCTACTGACCCCAATAATAGTGGCAGCTACTGACCCCAATAATAGTGACAGCTACTGACCCCAATAATAGTGACAGCTACTGACCCCAATAATAGTGACAGCTACTGACCCCAATAATAGTGACAGCTATTGACCCCAATAATAGTGACAGCTACTGACCCCAATAATAGTGACAGCTATTGACGCCAATAATAGTGACAGCTACTGACCCCAATAATAGTGACAGCTACTGACCCCAATAGTAGTGACAGCTACTGACCCCAATAATAGTGACAGCTACTGACCCCAATAATAGTGACAGCTACTGACCCCAATAATAGTGACAGATACTGACCCCAATAATAGTGACAGCTAATGACCCCAATAATAGTGACAGCTACTGACCCCAATAATAGTGACAGCTACTGACCCCAATAATAGTGACAACTACTGACCTCAATAATAGTGACAGCTACTGACCCCAATAATAGTAACAACTACTGACCCCAATAATAGTGACAGATACTGACCCCAATAATAGTAACAGCTACTGACCCCAATAATAGTGACAGCTACTGACCCCAATAATAGTGACAGCTACTGACCCCAATAATAGTGACAGCTACTGACCCCAATAATAGTGACAGCTACTGACCCCAATAATAGTGACAGCTACTGACCCCAATAATAGTGACAGCTACTGACCCCAATAATAGTGACAGCTACTGACCCCAATAATATTGACAGCTACTGACCTCAATAATAGTGACAGCTACTGACTCCAATAATAGTGACAGCTACTGACCCCAATAATAGTGACAGCTACTGACCCCAATAATAGTGACAGCTACTGACCCCAATAATAGTGACAGCTACTGACCCCAATAATAGTGACAGCTACTGACCCCAATAACAGTGACAGCTACTGACCCCAATAATAGTGACAGCTACTGGCCCCAATAATAGTGACAGCTACTGACCCCAATAATAGTGACAGCTACTGACTCCTATAACAGTTTCCTGACGTGAACAATAACATCTTATTTATGGTGAATGATGAAGGGCATAAAAAACTTCAAAAAACAATAAAAAGAAAGATAAATTATTGGAGCACTCCACTTTATTTATTTTTTTTGCACCCTCCTTTTGTACATTGGTGTTTCAGTGGGGTGCTGTGAGCAAAATACTTACCGATCCCCGCATCTTGTATTTTTCGGGTCCAACGCCGCTCACGTGACCTTCCCCCAGACTTGTCTGAAGTTACTGTGCTTTTGAATAAACCGGAACTCAATGCATTCCTATGGAAGCCAGAACGAGGCCAGAACGAGGCAAGAACGAGGCCAGAACGAGGCTCCATAGGAATGCATTGACTTCCAGGAATTCTGAACAGCAGTGATTCTAGACGAAGTCAGAATGGACACGAAAAACGACAGGATTCGTGGATCGATAAGTATTTCTACACACAGCACTCCAGTGAAACACCAATGTACAAATGGAGGGTGCAATAAAACAATAAAGTGGAGTTCTTCTTTAAATGCTAATTTAAATTAAATGTACTGCAAAATGGTCACAATGAAGGGAGACAAAAGCGGAAAAAATTATTTGCAGCTTAACCGACAAAATTGGTTGCGACATCAAGGGGTTAATAATTATAGTACATGCAGATCACTGTATAGAGCTTTTCAGTTCCCCAGGGGCATGCGGTTGGGAGCTTTGACTGGCGGGGTCACTTTAAGAATAAATAAATGGGGGGTGGCATCACATCATCATGATCTACAGGGATTGGCCAGTGATCACATGGTAGGGGGGCTATAGAGCTCCCTATAAGATAGTAATGCCCTTCGTCCTCTTTGGGCCCTGCAGCTTGGCGTCTTTCCCTCCCCCACTCCCTCTCTTGATTTGACTCCTTAATGACACGACCAATTTAGTTTTTTTATTTTAGTTTATTACTATTTGTGGGGTGAAATTAGCAAAAAAAACAAAAAACAAACGCGCCATTTTCTGGGGGATTTTGTTTTTACAGCGTCTATCGTGCGGTAATAACTACATGTTCACTTTATTCTACGGATTAATACGATTACGGCGATATCGAATTTATATTTTTTTCATGTTTTACCACTTTGTAAAACTATTTGTTAAAAAAATTTGTTTTGTGTCACCAAAATCTGAGAGCCATAACTTTTTTATGTTTCCGTTGATTGAGCGATGTGAGGGCTTTTGTTGTTACCATTTTGGGGTGCGACTTTTTGACTAGTTTTTATTCTATTTTTTGGGGAAACTAACGTGACCAAAAAAACAGCAATTTGGGTGTTTAAACATTTTTATTGTTTTTTTTACGGTGTTCAGCGAGTGGGTTAGATAACATCAGATTGTAATAGTTCGGACTTTTGCAAACGCGGCGATATCAGTTATGCTAACTTATATGTTGTTTAACATTACTTTAGAGAAAAAATGGGAAGAGGGAATTTTTTTAGAAATGTAAATATTATTTTTTGGGATATTTGCAAAAAACTTTATTTAACTTTTTAAAATTCAGTTTAGAAGTCCCCCTAGTGGAATTGAACCAGCGATTATTGGATTGCTCACACGATCCACTGCAATACTAAAGTATTGCAGTATATCATGATTTTTACAGCCACCTATGAAGCCCTGCCGGAGAACAAAGATGGCAGACCCTTCATTAGGCCCCCAGGCTGCCATGATAACCATCGGCATCCCGCTATAGCATCGTGGGGGCACAAGGGCACGTCGGTGGGGGTCGCCCCTGTCATTCTAATGCTTTAGATGCTGTGGTCGTGATTGACTGTGGCATCTAAGGGGTTTAACGGGAAGACTCAAAGTGATTTTTGATTCTGTCCGTTGCAGTGAGGTGTTGGCCATATTACACAGCGAATACCCGCTAAGTATGGAGCGAGCTCAGCCCCTGATCCCGCTCCATACTTCCCCTTAACGACTGTCACGTACATGTATGTGGCATCTTGTTAAGGAGTTAGGGTATGTTCACACGCAGTGGTTTCAGACGTAATTCGAGAGTTTTACGCCTCCAATTACGCCCCTAGTACGCCTACAAACATCTGGCCATTGCTTTCAATGGGAATTACGATGTTCTGTTCCCACGAGCCTTTATTTTACTCGTCACTGTCAAAATACGGCGCGTAAAATGACGGCTCGTCAAAAGAAGTGCAGGTCATTTCTTGGGGCGTTTGTGGAGGCGTTTTTCATTGACTCCATTGAAAAAAAGCTCCAAAAACGTCCGTAAAGAACGCCGCGAAGAACGCGAGTTGTTAAAAAAAGTCTGAAAATCAGGAGTTATTTTCGCCTGAAAACCGCTCTGTATTTTCAGACGTTTTTGAGTTTGCGTGTGAACATAGCCTTAAATGTCATTTTGTTGATAATTGTTTCAGAGTTTTTATGTTCATCCTGTTTTGATCATTTTGTTCTGTTCCAGACGTCACAGCGGCGGTTCTAGGAGGATCTTGTCTCTACCGTTCGTGAAATCACCCGGAAACAACTGGAGCATGCCCATCGCGCCTGCAATGTTCTGGCACCCAGGGTGACCTGTTTATCTTGCAATGTGTTTATCCAACCAGCGGACAACGTCCTCAAATTTATTGTTAATAATAAAAGCTGTGGCCGACCCCCACTTTACCCCCACATCTTGGTCTGGGTCTCAGTTATTTCATATAAATGTTAGAGGTTGTGTTATATGGGGGTGATGACATCATTGGTCCTGTCAGTCTTGTTTTACCAAATTCAATCCCCTGTGATACAATGCCGTCACCCAAAACAACATGGAAAAATCAATGGAGGGGGGTAAATAGTTTTTATTAGCACAGTATAACAGATGACCTTACATTGACCTCTGTGAAAAAAAGACGCTAAAATGTCACTACATCAATGGCTTGTGTTCTGGGGTCTGCGAAGACAATAGCAGATTATAAGTTCATAGCAGATACTAAACCATGGCAGCTCCAGAGCAGAACTGACCTTACTGTGACATCATGATGACATCACGGAGCTATGATGTCACAGAGAGCTGAGAAGTTGGGAATTCCCCTTGACAGCAGCAGAACTGACCTTACTGTGACATCATGATGACATCACGGAGCTATGATGTCACAGAGAGATCATGAGAGGTTCTAAATATTCCCCTGACAGCTGCGCGGTCTTACTTTCTGTGAATTGACACAGAGTGCGATTTTCTAATTGATTGGCGACTTTTCATTATTATGGAAATCAATGGACTGGGATTCTTCACCATCTTCTTGGCCTTTTGGTGTGTGGCCTGGCTCTCTGGTAGCTACACACTGACTGTTATCAACAGCCATGCCCCCCCACTGATGTACATCAGGTAAGATGGAGAATTACACGACTTTTATAGTTTGGGAATGTATAAGGTAATTACTTAAATAAGGAGGAAATATCGAATTAACAAAATGGCTTCCATTACCCAGAGGGGCCGCAAGAGGACAGAGAAACGCATATCCTCAGTCCTATAGATTATTATCTGACTGCTGATTATTAAGATGAAACAATTCTGACAATTTTTCTATATTATTTAACATTGAGCGTTTTTCTTTTTCTTTTACAGTGAAACGGGAAATTTCTTTCCCGAAAATATCCTGTTTAGAATAGGATTCATAGGAATGGCCATTGCCTGTAAGTAAATATCACGGAAGTGATTATAATATGCTCTTACTTCTGGGGGATGGCGGGTTATTATAAAAAGTCTTATATCTGATTATATTACTCTGGGGTCAAACCTACATCTATTTTTTACAAAAATGTGATTACTTCGTCAGTGAGAGACGCAGGCTGGTTGCTAGGGACTCATTGCTGGACAAGACTGTGGTTGTTAGGTAGTGTATCCCTAGCAACCAGACTGTCAGACATGACTCAGACTTGGCATCAGTCGCACCCTGCCCCCATCTCAGCCTGCAGTAGTAATCAGAATTTTCTAAAAAAAATAAATAATGTTTTGTTAATTTCAACTGATAATAATTGTCCGGATTAGACGATGCAGATAAATGTTCCCATCCGTTATTGAAGGCTTCTTGTTGGGTTTAGCGTTTGGTCCGCGTTTCATAGATGTTATTAGGTGGTTTTACACGTGGTACAGGATTAATTCGGCTCATTTGCTCTTTTTCAGCTCTGGGCCTGACGTTTCTACATTATAAGTACATCATGCTCCATGCTGAAGCCTTTGGGGATCGTCAGGCCTTGGTTCAAAAGATCCTCCTGGCAATTGGATGGTCATCATGCGTCGGGACAGCCATGATGGCTACATTCTCGGTAAGTTAATAAATGTTTTACATTGATAGGGTTGTCCCATCTTCACTAAATAGGGACCCGCTGGCAATCAGCTGATTACTGTAGGTCTGGCAGCTGAACCCCTGGTGATCATGATCAGCGGTTATCACCGGGTGGCCACACACTAAAGTGGTATTACATGGCTTATTAGAATGAATGGACGACCATGTAATAGATGTGTGTCCTCAATACCCCCAGAGCAGAAGCGATTTTTTGTTAGTGGCTTTCTGCTCTGTCTAATAGGGAAGCAGGAGACCCCCCCTCTATATCCATTATATCTCTGGGGTTATTATATCAGAACACGTTATTTAGGATTTATTGGGAAGTTCTGAGGGTAAATTAGTGATTAGTTCCATAAGATTTGCTCTAACCTCTGTCTGCTTGTTTTCTAGACCTACTATTATCCAATAACTCACCGGATTAATGCTTGCATTGCATTCGGGTTTGGCAGCCTTTACAACCTTTGGCAGTCCATACTCCTCTACAAAGTGTCCGAAAGCCGAAACTTCATCAGCCATTTCAGACTGGCGTCCTGCATAATGGCCGTGACCTTAGTGGTTTCATGTATCCTTTCTTAAATAATATTTGAATGGAATCCAACCGTCCTTGTCTTTATGTTCACATGTAGAAAACTTCAGATCCTGAGGTGATCATTTCCCTTCATTTTCTGATCTCTGCCGTCAGATGGCGACATGCTGGTGTAACACAGCGTCATCTGGTAACATTGTTCAGCTTCTTGCAAGAAGATGCTGATTAGAAAGCAGCGGTACTGTCATTGCTATATATGTATAATATTAACATTTATCTCACATAAAAGTATAGTAAATCCTATAAGACACTTACTAAACATAAGAAACTTTATTTTCCTATATAATAAATTACCAGTCATTGGAAATAAGGTATCCGTATACACCCACCTGTGTGCTGGAGACCAATGTGTAAAGGTATGTACAGTATATCTCATACATAATATCAAGTTATTGACATGCTGAGCCGCTGGTACAAACCAGTCGATGTAAAATTCCTTTAATCCGGTATTAATGAGATTATTTTGGATTATTGTATAGATATTATTTGTACCCCTAGAAGCCGCTCTATAGGAAAGCAATTGGACCTATAATCTTTGTGCTCGTTCTCAGCACCATGGTGATCGTGACGTCCGCAATGTAATGGATATGGTGTCATATGACAATGGGTCAGGTCCATTTTGGCATCGCCGTCAGTCACATGACTCCATGTAATAAACATTAATGCGGCAAAACCTCGGCTGGGGCGGAAAGTTCTTGTTTTGCGCAATTTTTTCTATATTAATTTTGATATTTTTTCACAGATCAGTGAAATGACATCAAAGATCATAGAGTGGTCGATGTTGGTCCTCATTCTGGTGAATGTATTGAGCTATTATCAGAATATGCAGGTCAGTAGACGTCACCTCATTATCACCTCGTATACCAGACCTCGTAATAACATTATTATTCATCTCTACAATCATGGGGAATGTAATGTGGATATGTGTTTCTTTTCTTAGAGTTTATCTATAACAATTACCTGGAAAAGCTTCACCATCTCCAAGAGCGAGAAGAACCATTTATAAACAGTGGACACTACAGATGAGGTGGAATGGCACGTCACAGCCGAGCAGGAACTTCTCTGGGAACATCCTAAACTGCTTAACTCCAGAGATGGCGACCAATCCACCAGCTCCAACCTTTCTCCCAAATATCATCTTACATCAGGGAGAAAGAGCTACAAGAACCGTTTATACCAGCGGACTCTACAGCGAGGTGGAATGGCAAGTCACAGCCGAGCAGGAACATCTCAAACTGCAAAGGCTCTGGAAATGCCACGAAATCTACCAGCTCCAACCTTTCTCCAAAAAACAACTTACATCAGGGAGAAAGATCTACAAGATCCGTTTATGACCAGCGGACTCTACAGCGAGGTGGAATGGCACGTCACAGCCGAGCAGGAATATCTCAAACTGCAGAAGCTCCGGTTATACAACCAAGTGCCGAGACATCCACCACCTCCAACCTTTCTCCCAAATATCATCTTACCACAAGGAGAGAGAAGCAGCGGACTGTTTACTATTCTCATGGTCCTTGTTTGTTGGCTTATAAAACGGTTTAGTAAAGTCATTTTCTACCACCTGAAACCTGTTTTTGTCTTCATTACTGTCAGTAATAATAATAATAATAATAATAATAATAATAATAATAATAATCCTGAGTCTTCCATAGATCTGTCCTCATGAACCTGGAGGAATAAGAACGTCTCAATATTTTTGTAGCAAAATTCAGATTTATGAAAAATATAAATATATTTTTTACACTATAAGACGTACATTTTATCAATAAAAAAATCTTGCTACAAAATGTGTACACGTGATAGTCCGGACTCAGGGGAGCCTGGCGGCCCCTTATTAAACCTAATGAGAGGCCCCCCCTTTAGAGCGAATAGCGTGGGGGACACATGGGATCACTTCGCACCCCCTTTTACCATTTTTTTCTTCTTTCTTTTCCCTTATTCTGTTCCCTTGTTTTTCCTATATTCTGCTTTTCCCCCTATTTTGTCTTTTGGTGTCTTCCCACACCCCTTCTTTGGGGTGTGGCTTTACGGTATTTACCTTGTTCTAGAAGTTTCCTCAGGTTTGACCTTGTGACCAGGCAGATGTTGGCAACAGTCCAGGGATTGGTTTGAGCAGCTGAGCGGCGGGAAATCCTGGAGGATAAAAGGATGTCTGGTCCGATCAGCAGATTGTCTGAAGAAGCTGTTTGAAGCAGCCCCGCCCACCCTCCCTTGTTCAAGGACAGAATTCCCGCTCACCCTCCCTTGTTCAAGGACAGAATTCCCGCTCACCCTCCCTTGTTCAAGGACAGAATTCCCGCTCACACTCCCTTGTTCAAGGACAGAATTCCCGCCCACCCTCCCTTGTTCAAGGACAGAATTCCCGCTCACCCTCCCTTGTACAAGGACAGAATTCCCGCCCACCCTCCCTTGTTCAAGGACAGAATCCCCGTCGCGGAGTTTGTTAGTGGGTTGTCTCGCAGCTAATGCTGTGTGGACAAGTGCTTGTTTATTGGACGTTTCATTATTGGACATTATTTATTTTATTATTTATTTATTAATTCATTCAAGTTGATTATAAAGATTTATTAATATTTTTATGTTACCCATAATAAACACCACAGCCTTTTACTTCCAACTATTTTGTATGCTTGACTTTTATTTAAGGTTTTTGAGGGGTTGCGAATGTTATTCCATGATCTGTATGATCGATGGTGGGAGGGGAGGGAATTCGATCACGATGTGAATATTGCATTCAGCTTCCCGTCAGCGGCCAGACACACCACTAGAGCCTGTGGAGGATGGTAAACTATTAGACCACCAAGGAGACAGCAATTTACGTTTTCCTTACCCAAGACCACCAGGGAACCAAATACTGACCCTCTATGTAATACACGGAAGTGCTGGTTCCACCAGAGACGCTCTTTATAGATGAGGGCAGTGGCGTAGCTATAGGGGTCGCAATTGCAACCAGGCCCCTAAGCCTGTCTGCGCCGAGTCACTCACAGCACAGTGCAGAGGAGAAGGATCCTCCACCCATCGTGGGAACGGGGATAGGTAAGTAATTATGTTATAAGTTTTCTATTAGGTACATACTTATTGGCGCATTATACTGGGTATTGGAGGGGGGGGGGTTATATGGCAGCTGCTGAGGGGACATTATACTGAATGAGACAGCTATGGGGGCATTATACTGTAGGGGGGCATTATACTTTATGTGGCAGCTATGGATGGCAATATACTGTGGGGGCAGCTATAGGGGCATTATACTGTTGGCGCAGCTCTGGGGGGCATTATAGTGTGAGGGGTAATAATGGGCGCATTATACTGTAGGGGTCCAAATATGGGGGCATTATTCTGTGGTGGTCAGCTATAGCGGGCATTATACTGTATGGGGGCTTCTATGGGGAGCATTATACTGTGTGGGGGCAGCTATGGGGGGCCACTATACTGTGTGGTGGCATTATACTGTGGGGGCATTCATAGGGTCTGTCGGGCAAGCTAGCTGGGCATTGTATACCCTAGTCTGTCTTGCTAAAGGTCTCCCAGTGTTTTCTAGTTCCCAGTGTTACCCGTTCCTGCTGCCTGTACCCTGCATCCCGTACTATCGTTACCTGCTGTGAAAGCCAAGTCGTGTCTTCCACTGCATCCGCGGCGTCACCTGCTGTGAAAGCCAAGTCGTGTCTTCCACTGCATCCGCGGCGTCACCTGCTGTGAAAGCCAAGTCGTGTCTTCCTCTGCATCCGCGGCGTCACCTGCTGTGAAAGCCAAGTCGTGTCTTCCGCTGCATCCGCGGCGTCACCTGCTGTGAAAGCCAAGTCGTGTCTTCCGCTGCATCCGCGGCGTCACCTGCTGTGAAAGCCAAGTCGTGTTCCTGCCACTGTCTACATTGCCTCAGGTACCCGTTCAGAACTATAGACATTGTTTTGTACCTTGTTGGCCAGCTGCTACCCCGCTACGCGGTACGGCCCAGTGGGTCCACACCCTGTGCCGTGACACCCAACAAGTGAAAATCCACTTCCTGGTTGGTGCTTGTTTGGCCAAGTTTTCTTAACTCATTTACATAGACTTAACAAGTCTTGCGTGAAAAATGCAGTCCGCACGGAAGTGCTTCCGTGTGGCATTGACTTCAATGCGTGCGTGATGCGTGAAAAACGCCCAAAGAACGGACATCTCGTGACTTTTTCGCAACGGACTCATGCAGCGTAAAAATCACGCACATGTCTGCACGGCCCCAATAGGTCTGTGCGACGCGCGTGAAAATCAAGCGCCTTGCACGGACGTATATCCTGTTCGTCTGAATAAGCCCTTAGAATAAATAAATGGGGGGTGGCATCACATCATCATGATCTACAGGGATTGGCCAGTGATCACATGGTAGGGGGGCTATAGAGCTCCCTATAAGATAGTAATGCCCTTCGTCCTCTTTGGGCCCTGCAGCTTGGCGTCTTTCCCTCCCCCACTCCCTCTCAAGATTTGACTCCTTAATGACACGACCAATTTAGTTTTTTTAATTTTAGTTTATTACTATTTGTGGGGTGAAATTAGCAAAAAAACAAAAAGCAAATGCGCCATTTTCTGGGGGATTTCGCTTTTACGGCGTCTATTGTGCAGTAATAACTACATGTTCACTTTATTCTACGGATTAATACGATTACGGTGATACCGACTTTATTTTTTCATGTGTTACCACTTTGGAAAACTATTTGTTAAAAAAATTTGTTTTGCGTCGCCAAAATCTGAGAGCCATAACTTTTTTATGTTTCCATCGATTGAGCGATGTGAGGGCTTATTTTTTGCGAGGCGAGCTTTTGTTGTTACCATTTTGGGGTACATGCGACTTTTTGATCAGTGTTTATTCTATTTTTTGGGGAAACTAACGTGACCAAAAAACAGCAATTTGGGTGTTTTAAAAATTATTATTTTTTTTTTTAAGGTGTTCAGCGAGTGGGTTAGATAACATCAGATTGTAAGGGTATGTTCATACGAGGTCATTACGTCCGTAATTGACGGACGTATTTCGGCCGCAAGTACCGGACCGAACACAGTGCAGGGAGCCAGGCTCCTAGCATCATACTTATGTACGACACTAGGAGTCCCTGCCTCTCCGTGGAACTACTGTCCCGTACTGAAAACATGATTACAGTACGGGACAATTGTCCGTCAGCGAGGCAGGGACTCCTAGCGTCGTACATAAATATGATGCTAGGAGCCCGGTTCCATTACGGACGTAATGACCTCGTGTGAGCATACCCTCATAGTTCGGACTTTTGCAAACGTGGCGATATCAGTTATGCTAACTTATATGTTGTTTAACATTACTTTAGGGAAAAAATGGGAAGAGGGAATTTTTTAGAAATGTAAATATTTTTTGGGGGGATATTTGCAAAAAACTTTATTTAACTTTTTAAAATTCTGTTTAGAAGTCCCCCTAGTGGACTTGCACCAGCGATTATTGGATTGCTCACACGATCCACTGCAATACTAAAGTATTGCAGTATATCATGATTTTTACAGCCACCTATGAAGCCCTGCCGGAGAACAAAGATGGCAGACCCTTCATTAGGCCCCAGGCTGCCATGATAACCATCGACATCCCGCTATAGCATCATGGGGGCACAAGGGCATGTCGGTGGGGGTCGCCCCTCTCATTCTAATGCTTTAGATGCTGCGGTCGTGATTGACTGTGGCATCTAAGGGGTTAAACGGGCAGACTCAAAGTGATTTTTGATTCTGTCCGTTGCAGTGAGGTGTTGGCCATATTACACAGCGAATACCCGCTAAGTATGGAGCGAGCTCAGCCCGTGATCCCGCTCCATACTTTCCCTTAACGACTGCCACGTACATGTATGTGGCATCTTGTTAAGGAGTTAGGGTATGTTCACACGCAGTGGTTTCAGACGTAATTCGGGAGTTTTAAGCCTCGAATTACGCATTAAAAAACGCCCCTAATACGCCTACAAACATCTGCCCATTGCTTTCAATGGGAATTACGATGTTCTGTTCCCACGAGCCTTTATTTTACGCGTCGCTGTCACAATACGGCGCGTAAAATGACGGCTCGTCAAAAGAAGTGCAGGTCATTTCTTGGGACGTTTGTGGAGGCGTTTTTCATTGACTCCATTGAAAAACAGCTCCAAAAACGTCCGTAAAGAACGCCGCGAAAAACGCGAGTTGTTAAAAAAAGTCTGAAAATCAGGAGTTATTCGCCTGAAAACCGCTCCGTATTTTCAGACGTTTTTGAGTTTGCGTGTGAACATAGCCTTAAATGTCATTTTGTTGATAATTGTTTCAGAGTTTTTATGTTCATCCTGTTTTGATCATTTTGTTCTGTTCCAGACGTCACAGCGGCGGTTCTAGGAGGATCTTGTCTCTACCGTTCGTGAAATCACCCGGAAACAACTGGAGCATGCCCATCGCGCCTGCAATGTTCTGGCACCCAGGGTGACCTGTTTATCTTGCAATGTGTTTATCCAACCAGCGGACATAATAATAATAAAAGCTGTGGCCGACCCCCACTTTACCCCCACATCTTGGTCTGGGTCTCAGTTATTTCATATAAATGTTAGAGGTTGTGTTATATGGGGGTGATGCCATCATTGGTCAGTCTTGTTTTACCAATTTTAATCCCCTGTGATACAATGCCATCACCCAAAACAACATGGAAAAATCAATGGAGGGGGGTAAATACTCTTTATTAGCACAGTATAACAGATGACCTTACATTGACCTCTGTGAAAAAAGACGCTAAAATGTCAATACATCAATGACTTGGATTCTGGGGTCTGCGAAGCCCATAGCAGATATAAGTTCATAGCAGATACTAAAGCATGGCAGCTCCAGAGCAGAACTGACCTTACTGTGACATCATGATGACATCACGGAGCTATGATGTCTCAGAGATATGATGAGGGGTTATAAATATTTCCCTGACAGCTGCGCGGTCTTACTTTCTGTGAATTGAGTGCGATTTGCTGATTCATTGGCGACTTCTCACTATTAGGGTATGTTCACACGGCGGGGGTCCGTAACGGCTGAAATTACGGGGATGTTTCAGCCTGAAAACATCCCCGTAATTTCAGCCGTACCGGCATGTGCAGGCGCTTGAACGCCGCGTCAATTACGGCCGTAATTAGCGCTGCTATTCATTGGAGTCAATGAATAACGGCTCCAATTACGGCCAAAGAAGTGACAGGTCACTTCTTTGACGCGGGCGTCTAGTTACGCGCCGTCATTTGACAGCGGCGCGTAAATATACGCCTCGTGTGAACAGACAAACGTCTGCCCATTGCTTTCAATGGGCAGATGTTTGTCAGCGCTATTGAGGCGCTATTTTCGGGCGTAATTCGGGGCAAAAACGCCCGATTTACGTCCGTAAATAGGCCGTGTGAACATACCCTTATGGAGATCAATGGATTGGGATTCTTCTCCATCCTCTTGGCCTTTTGGTGTGTGGCCTGGCTCTCTGGTAGCTACACCCTGACTCTTATCAACAATCATGCCCCCCCCCCATAAGGTATAAGGTAATTACTTAAATAAGGAGGAAATATCTAATTAACAAAATGGCTTCCATTACCCAGAGGGGCCGCAAGAGGACAGAGAAACGCATCTCCTCAGTCCTATAGATTATTATCTGACTGCTGATTATTAAGATGAAACAATTCTGACAATTTTCAGACTTGGCATCAGTCGCACCCTACCCCCATCTCAGCCTGCAGTAGTAATCAGAATTTTCTAAAAAAATAAATAAAGTTTTGTTAATTTCAATTGATAATAATTGTCCGGATCAGACGATGCAGATAAATGTTCCCGTCCATTATTGTAGGTTTCTTGTTGGGTTTAGCGCTTGGTCCGCGCTTCATAGATGTTATTAGGTGCTTTTGTCAGGGATCATTACTATGTATATTGTCTGAAAAATATTATCCTCACACATATGTATATACATTTCAGTTCTTTGTGTAATATACTGATATATATAACAAGTTCTTTGTTCATGTCGGACACACCTATGGAAGACACCGCCCCCTGGAATGCAAAGAGGAGTGTGCAGAAGAATGTATAGGAAAAGTTACAGCTGGGGGAGCGAATAGAATTTAAGCAAGTCACACATCTATAGGGAGGGGCATGTGTCTTCTCTGTGTGTGTGTGTTTCTTTGTTCTGAATAAAGTTCAGTGCCTCCTGGCTGACATTGAAGCTGTACCTCAGACATTTGTGTGGTGTACTTCTCTCCAGGCATGCCTTCAGCTTTCAATTTACAGAGGTGGTTATTCGGTGTGAAATACGGACCTGACATTTTTACACGTGGTACAGGATTTATTTGGCTCATTTGCTCTTTTTCAGCTCTGGGCCTGACGTTTCTACACTATAAGTTCATCATGCTCCATGCTGAAGCCTTTGGGGATCATCAGGCCTTTGTTCAAAAGATCCTCCTTGCAATTGGATGGTCATCATGCGTCGGGACGGCTGTGATGGCTACATTTTCGGGCAACACTTTTACCCACCGTAATCTCGTAATGCCTCTCCAATGCATGTCGGAAATCCTGAGGCCCAAAGCAGCACCAAGGGGGCGCCAAGGAGCGCGCTCGGAGTCCCAATGGACATAAGAATGCCCAACAATCCAAAACCTACAAAAACATAAAACGAGGAAAATGAAAAATAAACTACTAACAAAGTAAGTCAGGCCTCACATAAGATTTATAACAGTTTAGACTTCCAACGACCTAAACGCCTTATCTCTCTCTCGCCCAAACCCAGTGAATCGACCTCTGTAGCCGCACCTATGTGAAAAGAGTGCGTCCCAAAATCACTTGCCGGCAAACCCAGCTTCTCCAGGCAAGACTTGAAAACTGCCATGAACTGAAAACGGGTGAGAGAGAGGCAGTTGGCATGTATTAAAAATTGCTTTTCAGCGGGCCTCCGGGACATGAAGTCCCAGATAGCAGCTACCGGCATATATCTCCCCCCAAGCGACTGAGGCAACCAACTCGCTAGTCCTGAAAGCACAGAAAAAGGCCAGAATAAACGCCGTCATAAACAGACATCGCTCATAATCCTCAACACACACCTCCAACAAGATGCCTATCATTTTTGTAAGTAATGCAAAGGACACGACGGGCCGCCGCATGTCACGCGAGACATGTTCCTTTTTCCAACCCTTCAATGCCCGACGAACTACAAATTCTTTTGTGACATCTCAAGCACCCCACAACTTCAACATAAATGCTACCCAGGGCCAGATTAAGGCTATGTTCACAAGTACTGACCAAAAACGTCTGAAAATACGGAGCTGTTTTCAGGCGAAAACAGCTCTTGATTTTCAGACGTTTTTTAACAACTCGTGTTTTTCGCTGCGTTTTTTACGGCCGTTTTTGGAGCTGTTTTTCAATGGAGTCAATAAAAAACGCCTCCAAAAACGTCCCATGAAATTACCTGCACTTCTTTTGACGAGCCTTCATTTTACGCGCCGTATTTTGACACCGACGCGTAAAATAAAGGCTCGTGGGAAAAGAACATCGTAATTCCCATTGAAAGCAATGGCCAGATGTTTGTAGGCGTATTAGGGGCGTTTTTCCAGGCGTAATTCGAGGCATAAAACGCCCGAATTAAGTCTGAAAATAGGCCGTGTGAACATACCCTTAGACTGCCAGCAGTATGGAGCAGTTATTTATGATAGGGGCCCCCACCCAACTAACACAGGGTTCCCCACGGCAATGCTTCTAGGCATTTGAAGCTTAGTACAACCTATTATAAACTGTCCCCCACAAAATAGAAGCCGGAGTGCTTGAGATATTAAAAGTCCACTAAGTTAAACATTAAAAGCAGTGACTTACATTGGATGCCCATCATTCTTCGCTCTGTACCCATAGATGGTGGGTGGCATGCAGTGAGTGTAGGTTCGTCTTTGCTAAGTGGTAAAAAGAAATGCAGATAACATTACACTGGTAGCTACACACTGACTGTTATCAACAGCCATGCCCCCCCACTGATGTACATCAGGTAAGATGGAGAATTACAAGATTCTTATTTTATAGTTTGGGAATGTATAAGGTAATTACTTAAATAAGGGGGAAATATTTAATTAACAAAATGGCTTCCATTACCCAGAGGGGCCGCAAGAGGACAGAGAAACGCATCCCCCCAGTCCTATAGATTATTATCAGACTGCTGATTATTAAGATGAAACAATTCTGACAATTTTTCTATATTATTTAACATTGAGCGTTTTTCTTTTTCTTTTACAGTGAAACGGGAAATTTCTTTCCCGAAAATATCCTGTTTAGAATAGGATTCATAGGAATGGCCATTGCCTGTAAGTAACAATCACGGAAGTGATTATAATATGCTCTTACTTCTGGGGGATGGCGGGTTATTATAAAAAGTCTTATATCTGATTATATTACTCTGGGGTCAAACCTACATTTATTTTTACAAAAATCTGATTACTACGTCAGTGAGAGATGCAGGCTGGTTGCTAGGGACTCATTGCTGGACAAGACTGTTGTTGTTAGGTAGTGTTTCCCTAGCAACCAGACTGTGAGACATGACTCAGACTAGGCATCAGTCGCACCGAGTGTAGGGGTCCCCGCCACAACCAAGGACTGCTCCCCGCTTGGTGGCCGAGCCGAGGCACAAACTCGGGACGACCCAACCAGGTCTTTTTCTGCCTGCCGGGCATTGACACGTTGCTGCCTGTGGATCCGTCTATCATCAGCACGGCTCGACGACCTCGGCGGGGAGGATGATGCAGATAATGATGGCGAGAAAGAAGAGGAAGGTTGTCGCTCAGAAGATGATGAGGGCGATCTTCGCCTCCGAGAACGACCACCTCTGCCATGGCGATGCTTGCTCCGACCGTGCCTGCGCCCACCTACAGATCTGCGTTTCCTCCCTCTTCTCGACGATTCCTTTGCCGAACCTGAAACAGAAAAAAGGGACAAGGCAGAAGGGTGACCAACATCACATTGATCCCCCTTGGCACCAAAAACATGCGCCACTTCTCTGCTCGGACCCTTCTGCTGCAGGCCAGAAACCAGACGGTACAGTCAATAAAGGATACGGTTGATCAGGAGTTCGCAGCCCTGGCTGATAACGGTCGTCTTCCTCTTTAGCTCCTGTCCTCTGATAGCGGGCTGCGCCCTCGCTGCAGTGACCCTGCGGCGTCTCCTTTGCCTGGCCCTCCTTCCCCCAACATCTCCCGACACAGTCGCCATCATGATATCACTGATCTATGATGTCAAGAGAGATGATGAGAGGTTATAAATATTCCCCTGGCAGCTGCCCGGTCTTTCTTTCTGTGAATTGACACAAGAGGCCGATTTGCTGATTCATTTGGGACTTTTCATTATTATGGAAATCACTGATTTGGATTTTTCCCCATCTTCTTGGCCTTTTGGTGTGTAGCCTGGCTCTCTGGTAGCTACACACTGACTTTTCTCAACAACCATGCCCCCCCCCCCCCCCACTGATGTACATCAGGTAAGATGGAGAATTACAAGACTCTTATTTTATAGATTGGGAATGTATAAGGTAATTACTTAAATAAGGAGGAAATATCTAATTAACAAAATGGCTTCTGAGAACGACCACCTCTGCCATGGCGATGCTTGTGCCGACCGTGCCTGCGCCCACCTCCAGATCTGCGTTTTCTCCCTCTTCTTGATGATTCCTTTGCCGAACCTGAAATAGAAAAAAGGGACAAGGCAGAAGAGTGATCAACATCACATTGATCCCCCTTGGCACCAAAAACATGCGCCACTTCCCTGCTCGGACCCTTCTGCTGCAGGCCAGAAACCAGAGGGTACAGTCAATAAAGGATACGGTTGATCAGGAGTTCGCAGCCCTGGCTGATACCGGTCGTCTTCCTCTCTAGCTCCTGTCCTCTGATGGGGGGCTGGGCCCTCGCTGCAGGTCTTTCTTTCTGTGCATTGACACAAGAGTGCGATTTGCTGATTCATTGGCAACTTCTCACTATTATGAAAATCAATGGATTGAGGATAAGGAGGAAATATCTAATTAACAAAATGGCTTCCATTACCCAGAGGGGGCCGCAAGAGGACAGAGAAACACATCCCCTCAGTCCTATAAATTATTATCAGACGGCTGATTATTAAGATGAAACAATTCTGAAAATGTTTCCATATTATTTAATATTGAGCGTTTTCCTATTTGTTTTACAGTGAAATGGGAAATTTATTTCCCGAAAATATCCTGTTTAGAATAGGATTCATAGGAATGGCCATTGCCTGTAAGTAACAATCACGGAAGTGATTATAATATGCTCTTACTTCTGGGGGATGGCGGGTTATTATAAAAAGTCTTATATCTGATTATATTACTCTGGGGTCAAACCTACATTTATTTTTACAAAAATCTGATTACTACGTCAGTGAGAGATGCAGGCTGGTTGCTAGGGACTCATTGCTGGACAAGACTGTGGTTGTTAGGTTGTGTATTCCTAGCAACCAGACTGTCAGACATGACTTAGACTTGGCATCAGTCGCACCCTGCCCCCATCTCAGCCTGCAGCAGTAATCAGATTTTTCGAAAAAACCCGAAATAAAGAGTTGTTAATTTCAATTGATAATAATTGTCCGGATTATACGATGCAGATAAATGTTCCCGTCCATTATTGACGGTTTATTTCGGGTTTAGTGGTTGGTCCGCGCTTCATAGATTTTATTAGGTTGTTTTACACGTGGTACAGGATTTATTTGGCTCATTTTCTCTTTTTCAGCTCTGGGTCTGACGTTTCTACATTATAAGTTCATCATGCTCCATGCTGAAGCCTTTGGGGATCTTCAGGCCTTGATTCAACACTTTTACCCACCGTAATCCCCTAATGCCTCTCCAATGCATGTCACAATTCCTGAGGCCTAAAGCAGCACCAAGGGGGCGCCAAGGAGCGCGCTTGTAGGCTCAATGGACATAAGAATGCCCAACAATCCAAAACCTACCAAAACATAAAAGGAGAAAAATGATAAATAAACCACTAGCAAAGTAAGTCAGGCCTCACATAAGCTTTATAACAGTTTAGACTTCCAACGACCTAAACGCCTTATCTCTCTCTCGCCCAAACCCAGTGAATCGGCCTCTGTAGCCGCACCTATGTGAAAAGAGTGTGTCCCAAAATTCCTTGACGGCAAACTCAGCTTCTCCAGGCAAGACTTTAAAACTGCCATGAACTGAAAACGGGTGAGAGAGAGGCCGTTGGCGTGTCACAGGTCACCGGATCAGCAGTGTACGCCGCACTCATTGCAACTGTGCGGCCCATCTCTGCTGCACAGGCCTAGTGGTAGGCTACATGTCCTCCGGAGCCACCCCACCTCCATCGGAGCACGGTGGGCGGGTAGCGGAAGCGCCATAAGCCGCCCGGCTGACAACCGGCAGCACTACACTCTGCCAGTTTCCCGGGTGAGTATGGAGGAGGCGCGCAGCATAGGGAGGGATGCTGGACACATTAAGAGGGATAGGGGGAACCACCTCCCCTGTAGATGTTGAAGGTGAGACAGGCCGGGCCTGATCTGTGTGCCTCCCCACGATGACGGGTAGAGCGGGCAGCCATGGGAAGAAGACTTGGGCTTAACCTAACGGGAGGGCGGGTGATTTGCTGCGGCCTACCTCTGGTATCTCCAGCCGCAGGTCCTGGGGCTGTTACAGCCGCCTCACCGTCTATTTGTCTTAACAGGTCCTCCAGCCAGGTGGTGACTTCGACTGCCACCCGCCGTGTCACTTGCTGTAAGAGCTCATCAGGCATGCTGGAAAGAAAGGAAAGAGACAGAAGTAAGGAAAGAAAAAAAGGAAAGAAAAAATCTCACCACACGGAGTGCAACTATGAGGTGTTACTTCACGCTGCAGCAGAAGGTAAAGAGCGGCTCTGCCCTCGAACTCTACATAAAACAGCCCATCCAGGTGACAACCTAATAAATGAAAACACACCGAATGGACAAGAAGTAAACGAAATCCAGATTCAATATCGACTTCGCCAAGAACTCCCGAGTACCTGCACTCAGAACTACTTTCACCGCTACATCAAACGAAGTGTATGACACCGCCGCCTTGTCTTTGGAAATCCCATTATTTACCGAGGCCCCGCGAGGAAAGGATAGATGGTGTATCATCCTAAACTTTCCGCTACCTCTCTTGGGGACAAAGCCAAGAGGGGAGATCTTCAAGTTTGGATATGGAGGCTCCTCAAAGGGGCCAGCAATCCTACCTAACGTAATTTCTTTTGATAACTTCTCCCTAAAAACGTCGATGTTATCTCTAGCTGATTTGAGGATGTCCGCCTACATCAATACCGACGACGCTTCAAAAGGAATGAAGAAACGTGCACTAAAACCATTAGCGAGTGCCTCTGCCTCCTGTGGTACCGATCAAACCATGGCCCCATCTCTCGGACGCTCACTGGCGTTCTCTGCCATGTTGGAGGGGGCCCCTTTTACCTGGTTGTTTGCCCCTGCAGAAACATCGAAGTGCCACGTGAGTGCCCCCACAGATGGAGCATTCATGATGGAACTTGCAGGTTGCAAAGAACTTGCAATGTCCTTCATTATATAGCCAACAGGCTCCTGTAGGGCGTGGTCGCTGACCCTGGAACTGCTCTGGAACCCACGGCCCAACTGGGAAAGGGTCTAACCTGCTTCCCACTCTGGGCTAAAATGAATTGCAACCATATATCCGTTGCACTTGAAGCCCAACCAATCTCGGGCGACAAAGGCAAACGGCGTCGAAATTCTTCGTCGTAGCACCACCAAGCCGTACCTTCGTGCAGTATGTGGGCACTAAAAATGGTGTTGAAGTACACGAACAGCTCCGCACATATTCCGGATGGCTCTGGAAGACTACGTGCGCCAGGATAACGAAACCCTGGAGCCAATTATTAAACATTCTAGCAACCTTAACCTTTTTATCAGAACCTTTTTCAAAAGTGCGCTCCTTATCCACCGTCACCTGTTCTACCGAGATCAAAGATCAAATATCCACAAACTAATTTTTCTACATTTTTTCCTTAGTCTCAGCAGGTAGATGAGTGCCGAGAGGAGCCATACCATAAAACAGGGAATCCCTAAACGTCAAGCAGGCTAAGTTAGCTTGCCTCACAGAGGAGGGCTTAACCTCCCCTGCAGGAACAGAAAGCACAGGAGCACCTTCACTTTTATCCAAACTGGCCACCATAGCCTTTAATAACTACACTAAGTAATTTCCAGACATTAAAGATTTTGAAAGCCATGCGTCCACACATGATGACTCACCGAGGATAGGGGTCCCCACCACTCCCGAAGCCGCATCCTCACCGCTGGCGGCGCCGGAACCAAGGACGGCTCCCCGCTTGGTCGCCAAGCCGAGGCGCAAACCCGGGACGACCCGAGGAAGAAGAGGAAGGTTGTCGCTCAGCAGATTACGAGGGCGATCTCCGCCTCCGGGAACGTCCACCTCTGCCATGGTGATGATTGCGCCGGCCGTGCCTGCAATCATGAGGTTTATAATGTGGATATGTGTTTCTTTTCTTAGAGTTTATCTATAACAATTACCTGAAAAAGCTTCACCATCTCCAAGAGGGAGAAGAACCAGAACTCTGGAGTATAAAGAGGACAATCGTGGACGGTGACGTGAGACGGTTTCATCTGACCACACACTCGAAACCACAAATACACAAGATCCAGCCCTAATCTTCCATGTCGGACCTAACAAAAATAAAAATAAAGGTGAGGTTAATGTGTTGTATGTCCTAAATCACATGTATATAGATGGCAGGTAGAGAATATCCAATATCCAATCCAAACACTATTAAAAGGGGATCCCCACATAAATGTTAGGAAATAACCAGTCCACTACCCACTCTCTGCCTCCTTAGACCTTGCCCAGACAATGATGACTACTACCACTGGGTTTTGCTGTTATGTTCACTACTGTCTCCATTATCATCTAAAAATGTTTTAGAAATATTAGAAGAATTGTACATATAGTTACAAGTTTACTTTCTCCGTCTTCCAGTTTTATACAATGAGGTGGAATGGCGTGCCACAGCCAAACAGATATCACATCCCAAACTGAAGAAGATCTAGAGATGGCGACCAAGTGTTAAGACATCCACCACCTCCAACCTTACTCCCAAATATAATCTTACATCAGGGAGAGAGAACTACAAGAACCGTTTATAAACAGCAAGAAGAGGAGGGTTGTCGCTTAGAAGATGACGAGGGCGATCTCCGCCTCTGAGAACGACCAACCCTGCCATGGCGATGTTTGCGCCGACCGTGCCTGCTCCCACCTCCAGATCTACATTTCCTCCCTCTTCTCGACGACTCCTTTGCCGAACCTGAAACAGAAAAGACGTACAAGGCAGAAGAGTGACCAACATCACATCGATCCCCCT
>NC_134696.1:10805061-10844566 GCF_050947455.1 Rhinoderma darwinii | reverse complement strand
AGAATATAACTACTATAATACTGCTCCTATATACAAGAATGTAACTACTATAATACTGCTCCTATATACAAGAATATAACTACTATAATACTGCCCCTATATACACAAGAATATAAGTACTATAATACTGCTCCCTATATACAAGAATATAACTACTATAATACTGCCCCCTATATACAAGAATATAACTACTATAATACTGCCCCCTATATACAAGAATATAACTACTATAATACTGCTCCTATATACAAGAATATAACTACTATTATACTGCTCCTATGTACAAGAATATAACTACTATAATACTGCCCCTATATACAAGAATATAACTACTATAATACTGGCCCTATATACAAGAATATAACTACTATAATACTGCCCTTATATACAAGAATATAACTACTATAATACTGCTCCTATATACAAGAATATAACTACTATAATACTGCCCCCTATATACAAGAATATAACTACTATAATACTGCTCCTATATACAAGAATATAACTACTATTATACTGCTCCTATATACAAGAATAGAACTACTATAATACTGCCCCCTATGTACAAGAATATAACTACTATAATACTGCCCCTATATACAAGAATATAACTACTATAATACTGCCTCCTATATACAAGAATATAACTACTATAATACTGCTCCTATATACAAGAATATAACTACTATAATACTGTCCCCTATATACAAGAATATAACTACTATAACACTGTCCTCTATATACAAGAATATAACTACTATAATACTGTCCTCTATATACAAGAATATAACTACTATAATACTGCCCCCTATATACAAGAATATAACTACTATAATACTGCCCCCTATATACAAGACTATAACTACTATAATACTGCCCCTATATACAAGAATATAACTACTATAATACTGCTCCTATATACAAGAATATAACTACTAGAATACTGCTCCTATATACAAGAATATAACTACTATAAAACTGCTCCTATATACAAGAATATAACTACTATAATACTGCTCCTATATACAAGAATATAACTACTAGAATACTGCTCCTATATACAAGAATATAACTACTATAATACTGCTCCTATATACAAGAATATAACTACTATAATACTGCTCCTATATACAAGAATGTAACTACTATAATACTGCCACCTATGTACAAGACAATAACGGCTATGACCCTGTAATTCACCCCCCATGTAGATATAACACTAGATCATATGATATGATTATTCACCTTCAGACAGATCTCTTTGCTCTTCTGCCAGACGAGGTGGAGAAGATTCTGCTGACCATTGGCTGCGTTCAGCAGCTCATCCCTCATCTTGTCGTAGATATACAGCAGGTAGTGGGTATCGGCTCTGGCATAATGGAGCATTTCTTCTGGCAGTGGTCTGTTAATCAGATACAGCCCATTAGGGTCACTCAGTCTCCTCATCGGTGAAGCAGGGGGAACATGAGCCTTTTACTTACCGAATTCTCCAGTCTGCGAGCTGGTATTTCTTATCGGACTCCACGCTGCAGAAGTGTCGGAGAAGATGGTCAAGAGAGTTCCTCTCCAGGTTCAGCAGACGAGATGCTTGATGGGTATCAAACATGTTCACAATGTACAAACCAAAGTCTTTTTGGAGCCACTCAATGTCTGAATCTGCTCCATGCAAAACCTACAGATTACAAAAATACATCTTAAAGTGTCCTTCACTATTTTATCTACTTGTCCTGTACTGATCCTGAGTTACATCCTGTATTATACTCCAGAGCTGCGCTCACTATTCTGCTGGGGGAGTCATTGTGTACATACATTACTTATCCTGTACTGATCCTGAGTTATATCCTGTATTATACTCCAGAGCTGCACTCACTATTCTGCTGGTGGAGTCACTGTGTACATACATTACATTACTTATCCTGTTCTGATCCGGAGTTACATCCTGTATTATACTCCAGAGCTGCGCTCACTATTCTGCTAGTGGAGTCACTGTGTACATACATTACTTATCCTGTACTGATCCTGAGTTACATCCTGTATTATACTCCAGAGCTGCACTCAATATTCTGCTGGTGGAGTCACTGTGTACATACATTACTTATCCTGCACTGATCCTGAGTTACATCCTGTATTATACTCCAGAGCTGCACTCACTATTCTGCTGGTGGACTCACTGTGTACATACATTACATTACTTATCCTGTACTGATCCTGAGTTACATCCTGTATTATACTCCAGAGCTGCACTCAATATTCTGCTGGTGGAGTCACTGTGTACATACATTACATTACTTATCCTGTACTGATCCTGAGTTATATCCTGTATTATACTCCAGAGAAGCACTTCCTATTCTGCTGGTGGAGTCACTGTGTACATACATTACATTACTTATCCTGTACTGATCCTGAGTTATATCCTGTATTATACTCCAGAGCTGCACTCACTATGCTGCTGGTTTTTATTGGAAATAGTCAGCAAGGTTGTTGACAGACCCCCCCCCCCCCCCTAAAAGCTTAGTAAAGCTCCTATAACACATAAAACGGCATGTATTTTATATGTAATCTCCCTCCTAGTTTTGAATAAGACACAATCTACTCATTTACAGTGAGGAGTACACTACACGGCAACAGTGAACATCTCAGCTACTGCAGAACCTCTTTGTAGGAGATGTGCACTAATTGACATGTACCACCCGTTCTGCAGCTAATAGGGTGTAACTAGTGCTGAACTTCTTTCAGAGAGTAGCTTCATGCAAAATGTAGCGCCTCCCCACTCCATTTGAACAGCTTAGCTGTATATTATACGGTACTTTGTCTACTAGACAATATTGGGGTAATGGGGAAGGGGGGAGATTTCCAAATTAGGACCGCTATGTGAGCCAGAATAGAGCGCAGCACTCACTTTATAGTACCGCTGGGTCGGTTATTGGACGCCTACAATGGGAAAGGGGGATCAGCTGCTATCCCCAGAGACCCCGATGATCAGCTGCTATCCCCAGAGACCCCGATGATCAGCTGCTATCCCCAGAGACCCCGATGATCAGCTGCTATCCCCAGAGACCCCGATGATCAGCTGCTATCCCCAGAGACCCCGATGATCAGCTGCTATCCCCAGAGACCCCGATGATCAGCTGCTATCCCCAGAGACCCCGATGATCAGCTGCTATCCCCAGAGACCCCGATGATCAGCTGCTATCCCCAGAGACCCCGATGATCAGCTGCTATCCCCAGAGACCCCGATGATCAGCTGCTATCCCCAGAGACCCCGATGATCAGCTGCTATCCCCAGAGACCCCGATGATCAGCTGCTATCCCCAGAGACCCCGATGATCAGCTGCTATCCCCAGAGACCCCGATGATCAGCTGCTATCCCCAGAGACCCCGATGATCAGCTGCTATCCCCAGAGACCCCGATGATCAGCTGCTATCCCCAGAGACCCCGATGATCAGCTGCTATCCCCAGAGACCCCGATGATCAGCTGCTATCCCCAGAGACCCCGATGATCAGCTGCTATCCCCAGAGACCCCGATGATCAGCTGCTATCCCCAGAGACCCCGATGATCAGCTGCTATCCCCAGAGACCCCGATGATCAGCTGCTATCCCCAGAGACCCCGATGATCAGCTGCTATCCCCAGAGACCCCGATGATCAGCTGCTATCCCCAGAGACCCCGATGATCAGCTGCTATCCCCAGAGACCCCGATGATCAGCTGCTATCCCCAGAGACCCCGATGATCAGCTGCTATCCCCAGAGACCCCGATGATCAGCTGCTATCCCCAGAGACCCCGATGATCAGCTGCTATCCCCAGAGACCCCGATGATCAGCTGCTATCCCCAGAGACCCCGATGATCAGCTGCTATCCCCAGAGACCCCGATGATCAGCTGCTATCCCCAGAGACCTCGATGATCAGCTGCTATCCCCAGAGACCCCGATGATCAGCTGCTATCCCCAGGGACCCCGATGATCAGCTGCTATCCCCAGGGACCCCGATGATCAGCTGCTATCCCCAGGGACCCCTATGATCAGCTGCTATCCCCAGGGACCCCTATGATCAGCTGCTATCCCCAGGGACCCCTATGATCAGCTGCTATCCCCAGGGACCCCTATGATCAGCTGCTATCCCCAGGGACCGCTATGATCAGCTGCTATCCCCAGGGACCCCCTATGATCAGCTGCTATCCCCAGGGACCCCCTATGATCAGCTGCTATCCCCAGGGACCCCCCTATGATCAGCTGCTATCCCCAGGGACCCCCTATGATCAGCTGCTATCCCCAGGGACCCCCTACGATCAGCTGCTATCCTCAGGGACCCCTACGATCAGCTGCTATCCCCAGGGATCCCTACGATCAGCTGCTATCCCCAGGGACCCCCTATGATCAGCTGCTATCCCCAGGGACCCCTATGATCAGATGCTGGGGAGACCTGGCTGCTCGGAAGGGTTTGTCCACAGAAGCTTCTGCACCCTCCTTCTTGCAGCTCTGCCTTTTCCCTATGTTAGACGTGACAGCGATCGATCGGCTCAGAGCTTCTGACCTTGATGATAGCGGGATCCGTGAAACTCTCGTTCAGTATATACAGGTCACTGCGCAGCTCCAGGACGTCAATGATGTAGTCCTCGGTGCGGGTGGAGATCTGCATGAGGCAGGTGAGACCAAGGAAACTTCTGTACGAGTGATGCTGCGGAGGGAAGGACGTTCAATGACCCTCGTATTATTCAGAGAAGCCACCGGACCCCAAAAAAAACAAAGTTCTCCTCACCTCCAGATCCACAGCAAACTCTGAACACTGCAGCAGCTTCTCATTCAACTCCACCAGATCGTCCAGCGTAGAGATGAAGTGACAGGGGGTCTCCTCCAGGGGGCGGTAGAGCTGCAGACGGGGAGGACGCAGAAATTAGTACCATAATGGGGCAGCTGTTCTTAGTGTTCCTTCAATCTTCCTCTGCTCTGGTAAGAACTGTGACATTTATATCTGCTATAGATTTTCTCTAGGTAAACCCTCCACCTTCTTATACATAAAGCTCTGGATGTAGCCAGCAGTGTAAAGTATGGTAGTTTCCATTCTTGTTGCCATGGCTACATTCAAGCTAGTGTCTACACACATATACACAATATATTACAAGTATGTGGTTGACATATGAGATCGAGCCTCAAGCCTTGATGTAGCCAGAAAAGGCAACCAGAAAGAAAACCTCCATACTTTACACTGCTGGCTGCACAAAAAAAAAACAAAAAAAAAAAAAACCTGGAAAATGGGCCAAATTCAAATGATATTTTTTCTGTAGCAGGTGGTCCGTCATCCTGCATATCCCCCACCCCCAATTGTGGTCTGACATATTAGCGTCTTTGGCTTAGGTCACACCACTCACCTGGATCTCCGGCTTTTCAAGACTGGACTCCACAGGAACGAAGCGATCCAGTTCATACTGATAAGGGTGAGAGAACCTACAAAACACGATCGTATGAGCCCTGCATTAAACACCGAGCAAAAAGGTCCAAAAATGCTGTGACCCATGGCAACCAGACTCCTATGACAAAGGAGGCAATAGCCGGGGCATCGGACTACCGCCTATAGGGCTCGGATCATCAGTCCTATAACTTACACGTCATCCTCAGTCGGGTTCATTCGCTGCTGGTGGATGAAGTCCGCCAGAGCCGGGGGGAGGTCCAGATCTTCAGGGCGCTGATGTCTGTCCCGCTTGTTCTTGAGAACTAACACAATGACAACAATGGAGGGAAGTGGTGGAGTAATTAGCGGCCATTATACGGTCAGGTCTAGTGCAGGGGGCGGAGCATGACAAGGGTTCTCCGATTGGTGTACTTTGAATCCCTGTGTCATGCTCCACCCCCTTGGGCTCTGAACTATGAACAGCTCAGTGTATGGGTTTTGCCCGTATAGGAAGTTGTAATGGCGTCCCCTAAACTCACCCTCCGGCAGTGGCTTCTGAGCATTTGGTTTCACAAAAATTTTTGGTAGGAACGGGGTGTTGGAGTTATCCATCTTCTCTTTGAACTTGAGCTGCGGCCGGAGGATGTTCTTGGCGTGCAGCAGCCGGAACGTCTCCGCTTTGCCTTTCTTGGTTGAAACGTTGCTCTAAAGGCAAAAGCACAAGAATCACAATCCAGACTGCACGTGATATAAGGCCTTGATCACACGGCCTGTATTCGACGTGTTTTTGCCGCATTTTATGCGCTGAAAAACGCATGCTTTAAGCTTCCCATTGACATCAATGGGAAAACACATTGTAGTTCAGCCGACGCGTTTTGTATACGCTGACGTGTTTAAAAACGCGTCGCGTAAAAACTGTCAGGTTAATTCTTGGTGCGCAGGTCGCGACAAAAACGCACCTAATTCCCATAGTCAATGGTCCTAATAACGCCCCCAAAATACACGCCGAAAACGCTGCAAAAAACACCTGTACTTAGTTTGTGACACGATTACACGTGGTTTCGGTTTTTTTAGCGCTGTGTGAACAAGGCCGAAGAGTCACCGCCATGTGTAACGATCTCCTACACCATGATCAGTGACTCCGGCTTCAGCGCGTCGTCTACTGGAGTCTGAGGTCATTAAAATCCGCCTCATAAGATTCTCAGGCTGCTGTTTTGTCTCTTTTCTCTACTTTACACTGCAGCTCTGCTCCATCAGGTTACACCCATGATCAGTGACTGCAGCTTACCTGCATTGCCTATTGAAGTCAGAAATAAATCTAATGTCTCATTACAAGCTCAAGCTCCTCCTCTGCCCCCCCATGCTTTACACTGCAGCTCTGCTTGTTCAGATTGGCTGCTCTGTATAAGCACAAGCCTAGCAGATAGTCAGTACATGAAGAGCTGATTATCTATTATTACCTTACGATTCCAGCTGGAGACGATAGTCTTCGGTGCCTGCATTCCGGCGGGGAGGATCGGCTGCTGATTTCGGTTGACACCAGAGGCCTCATCAAGTAAAATACCCTGAAATTAAATGTCCCATTAATGTCTAATAATCTCACAGCAGCGGCAAGGCTTCACCTCAGTGATCGCTCAATAATCTGGATTCAGACCCCCGTGGTTGCGGAGCGCAGAACTCACCACTCTTTCCAGGACGGCGTCATTGGCGTCCACCAACAAATCAAACTTATCTTCCAGCGCGGTGACTTTGCTGCGATCCTTGAGATGACTGCGGCAGCCATGATACTGCATGATCCGGCTCATACTACGGGGAGAGCAATGATGGCATTAGGATGAACTCAAGGATTGATGGCGTAGATTGCCATTGGTCAAAACTGAAATTAAGCGTAACAGCGGCACAGAGTGTTTCAGCTCCAGCATCTATTACGTAATAGTATTTAGGGACGACGACAGATACCCATCCAATTCGCATAAAAGACAACAGCGACCGACGGATAAACAAAAAAAAACGGTAGCGCCAAGTCTATCGCATGACGGACATCATCGGAGACCCAAGTCAGGCTTCCGTCACGGCGTCCGTTGTTTTGTCCACCATTTTTCACTGGATCTGCAGCAAACGTTCCAACGCAGATATCTCTGATTGCGGTCAGTGACTTTAAGCTGAATCCTTGTACAGACCTAGTCCAGCTCACAGCTGAGGGTTTGTTACAATTGTATCCAGGTCTAGACAATCCTCTGTGAGCTAAACACATCAGCAGCACATTTCCTGATATATCAGTGTAGATAAAATGTATCAGTCTGGAGTGCAGGATATTTGAGGCCCTGTTCACACTGAGGTTTTTTTGCAGGCAGAAAAAAATAAAAAATTTGCTTCAGGAATTTTGAGGCAGATTTTGAACTGCCTGCAGACATTTTTCCGCTGCGTTTATCGCCTGCGGTGACTGGAGCTAATGCAAGGACTAACTGCAAAAAAACGCTCAAAAGCGAGAACCGCAGGTTTTTTCTGCCTCCCATTGATCTCAACGTGAAGTCAGAGGCAGAAAATGCGGCAAGAAAGAACATGCTGCTTTATTTTTCCTGCGAGCGCCAAGAGCCGTCCAGGAAAAGAAAAAAACTGATTCCAACGGGAGGCGATTTTAGCGCTGATTCAGACGCGGATACTGAGCCATAAAACTCTGTGCGAACTGGGCCTCTCAGAGGATTGTCTAGACTGAATACAATTGTAGCAGACTCTCAGCTGTGAGAAGTATGTACAGGATTTCAACCTCTGGATGTTAACAAAAATGTTCCCATTCACTTACAGCAAGCAGAAATCTTGAAAATGGTGGTGTGAAACGAAGTGCATTATAAAGTTGCATCGTGTTACTTATTTACGGCCTTTGCTGGTTGGTCTCCCCTGTGGTACCGCCCCCTTTGCGCAGAGACACGGTCTTTGTGGTTGGTGGTTACGCTGCCGCTCCGGTTATTCACGCGCTGCTTCTTACCAGTGTAGCAGGCGGTCGCCTTGAGCTTCACAGAAGGCCTGGAAACCGGGAAAGCTGCGGTAGAAGTCGTACTCATCCCCACACTGCGGGAGGCCAGTAGAGGCTTTTGTGGCTCCCACGACGGTTCCGAGGGCGTGCTGACCACCAGAAACAAACAAGACATGAGACTGTTCAGTCCGAGAAAAACCGATATACTGAGTAATGTCTAATACAGGGGCCGAGGGGGCGGAGCATGACACAGGGATGGTATCCATGGTGACCTTTGAACTCGTGTCATGCTCCGCCCCTTCACTCAGCATGACACCATGTATTATTTTGGAGTGTTCCTTCTTAGAACATGGCAGCTTGTAGTCCGTACTGTATTAGCACAACCTGCCCCTCCGTCCTCCGCACTTTTCATAACTCCCGATGACTTCTACAGGCCGGACTGTAAAGGGGATACAAATCTTAAAAATCTGGGAGATTTCAGCTGTGAAGCCAGTGAATGCAGCTCTAGACTAGGACACAGCCAGTGCTGCTCTGTTTACATATGTCCACACGTCATGTGACTGCAGCAGCCAATCACTATAGACATAGGAACGTAAACAGAGACCGGCGTGCGGCATGGAAAACCCCTTTAAGAGTCCTGGGCTACAAAACACGTTCTTCCCCGCGACACCGCGTCTCGTAATACGTCCAATACGGTACGGCTCCGCGTAGTCCGACATGGTTGCCATAGAAATCAAAAATCTGATTGCATCACGTGACCATACACACAGCACGGTAATGGGATAGAAGAGATTATAACATATATAATAACATGACAGGGACTCGGCGCTCCACTAATCCCATGATGCACAGCGCCCCGTCACAACATGGACTCCTCCTAATTACCGACCTTGACAAAGGCATCGGTGTCAGGGAAGCCGGGGATGGGCTCGGACAGCCGCTCTTCGGTTCCCTCGCTGCCCCCGGATTTCTCCATCATCTCGGTCGTCACGCTTGCAGCGGGCGCAGCCATCTTGGAACCGAGCGGAGTTGACGTCATCACAGACAAGACACGCTGGAACTCGGGGATATGACGTCGAACGTGAGGCAGGTTAGAGGCCGCCATGTTGGTGGTGGCACAGACGGTGGCCACTACAACGGGGCTATTATAATGGTTTTTGTTTTTTTCCCAGGGTTGTTACTACAACATTGCAGCTAGGAATTGCACGGATATATACATTTAAACCTATTTATATTTACACCACTGCGATATCCACGACCTACACTGCCCCTTTAAGAGTCCAAGAAACTGGACTCTTAGGGGTTGCCTAGGGAGTGCGCCTTCATTTCTCAATGTATATTTTCTGTCGCTACATCAGCTGCCGGGTCGCGTGTCACCATCACGACTGCAAAAATGTAATTTCAGGCCTCAGGTAAAAAAAAAAAACGCTTATACGGCCGATTTTACGGTGCACAAAATAGATTCATATAGCGACCACTTTGTTCGGTGAGGTTCTGCTCCACAAATGCTGTTTTCTACTAGAAGCACTGAAACCAGTTCTATAGGAAAACTCAGTCCGATATACGGCATGCGACGCCGCATGCTGCCCCTGTAAATACATACCACACGGCAGCGCATACGCCAAATGTGTCCGTAGACATCTAGCCTCCTCGTTTCCTTCAGTGAGCTATCCGTGTTTTTTTTTTGTATCAGACAGCAACACATACCCATTCATTTCTATGGGGCCAGGCACACTTTCGTTTTTTTTGTGCGTCCGTGTGCCCGATCCGCAAAATTCAGAGCCGTTCCGATTCCAGTCAGTTTTTATGGATCAGTCTCGCACATTCTATTCACTGGTCCGTTAAAAAAAACAGACCACACACACGGAAGCCATCAATGTGCGGTCTGTGTTTTGCGGCCGTATAAGAGGTCACGGATGTCTGCATGAGGCCTCCTGCCCACTTCAGTTTTTTCCATGAGTGCGCTATCCGTTTTTTAACTGATCGCACCCTGACCCATTCATTTCTATGGGGCCAGGCACACTTCCGTTATTTTCACAGATCATTGTTCCGTTCCGTCAAAAGTAGAGCCTGTCCTAGTTTTGTCAGTGATTCCGTGACCGTGGGGCCCATAGAAGTCAATGGGTCCGTGAAAAAAAAACGGACGGCACACAGAAGGCTTCCGTGTGCCGTCCGTTTTTGACTGATCCGTTGCCCTAGCAACGGCAGGCCGTGCCAAAGTTCACAGACCACATTCATTCCTGAAGATGGATGTTGAGAAACTGTTAACGGATCTGCGAAAACCGGAAACCAAACAAAAGCACGTCCGTTTAAAACGGAACGGACACGGAGTACACACGGATACCATAACGGACACACACGGCCGTGAAAACCGGTGATGGATGTGTGCGAGGCTGTACGTTCCGGCAGTGTGTCGGTATATATATTTATTTTTACTGCATTGAAAGCCAAGCGCGCTCGACTACGTTATTCAATACAGGGAGATCCCGCAAAACAAAACCGCGCGGCTTATGTATTTTTTTTCACAATGGAATAGAATTTTGCAGATTTCAGAGGATTTTCCCGTTGTATACGCTGAACGCGCGCGCGCATAGTTATCGCAGCCTTGAGCAGCTTAGTCACAAGCATAACGCGGGTGGTTTTTTTGCTCCCATATTATAGATGCAGCACCCCGACCTCACGCCATTCATGAGCACCGGAGTTCGCGCACAAAAGAGCGAGAAAATGACCCCGTTCAACAAGTCTGTGGACCCCTCGCGCTCTTGAATAGCTCACGCGCACACGCACATCAGATTTCCTGCAACAGAATCTCAAGAAAAACGCTGGTCGATGGTCACAAAAACCTGCAGGTAAAAAAAAAGCAACGGGTCCGCTCACCACTCATGCCATTCAAAGCCGCCACGTCCCGTCATTGGTCGGCAGGAGATCTACGCCGGAGGTAGGCAATGATCCAAGGAAAGCAGTGAGGGGTCCGGCCCACGATAAAGTGTAACATTGCAAGGCTGTTTATCGGTATAACATAATGGTAAAACTAGTGTTTAAAATCCCGGTGTAGAGAACGCTTACGCGTTCCGAACTATGATTAATTTGACATTTTATCGTGTGCCGGACCCCTCACTGCTTTCCTACAAAAATTTGCACCAAGTACCGCGCTTTTCCTGCTCATATTGCTGCGGAAAACGCTGAAGTTTTACCTGCGGATTTAGGTTGGGTTCCCACAGTGCAGATTTTGCATGCGTTTTTTTTTTTAAGCCAAAACCAGGAACGGACCCTAAACAGAAGTAGTATATAAAGTATGGCATTATAGGTCTGCTCTCCTGGATCCAATTCTGGTTTTGGCTAAAGAAAAACGCACGCAAAAGCTGCATCGTGGGAACTCAGCCTTAGGCCGGGCTCCCACAGGACGGATACGCAGCATGTCCGACCTGGAACCAGCAGGACACGGAAATATCGGTGCGGAAGAAAGCGGTTTATATACTTACCCCCTCCCTCCTCTGACGTCCGCTCCGGCCTCCCCGGATGATGCTGCAGCGGACACATGAGATGCAACGTCACCCCAGGAGGCCGGTTTGCAGGAAAGAGGGCGTTCTGGGTAAGCTTTCTTTTTTTCCCGGAGTTGCGATTTTTGCAGGGTAGACGCTGCGATTACGCCGCAAAAGTCGCAACGCTTGGCTTTCTGTTGCGGCTTTTGCATCCCCATTGAATTCAATGGGGAAAACCCGCAACGGAAAATCAGCAAAAACGCGGCATAAATGGACATGCTACGGAATGAAATTCCACACCGCAGGTCAGTTTATTAACGTTTACGGTGCGGTTTATTTCCCGCAGCGGGGGCATGAGGTTTTGTGAATCTCACCCACTTTGCTGCTACTGTAAACGCTGGGGAAATTCCGCAGAATTCCTCAGCAATTTACGTTACGTGAAAACACGACCCTAATGGGGTTTTACACAGGACGATTATCGGGCAGACGAGCAAACGCTCGATCATCTTCTGGTCGTATCGTTTTTAAAAAAAGTTAAATTCCATCGTTATCGGCAGCGCATCAGTGTAAACAGGGAGACGCGCTGCCGATGTGATAACATATGGGGACGCGAGATATGAGTAATAAAACCGCTCGTCCCCGTCCATAGCGCCGTGTGACAGGAGCAAACGAGCGCCGATCAACGATGTCTCGTTGATCGGCGCTCGCTGCATCGGCCGGTGTAAAAGGGCCTTTAGGGTGACAGCGGGGCCCCTCCGACCTACCGGCCCCTGTAACCGCACATACAGAACGTCGCCACTGGTGGGTGATCAGGTAAGAACTTTGCGGATATAGAATGTTGTGTCTTGGTTGTAGACTGTTATTAACAAGGGCATGGGGAACTTTTCAAGATCAGATGCCACTTCTGCTCATCGGACTGCTGATGATGGGTGGAGTAGTCCCAGTCAGTTGGAATATGAACATTTCTTAAAGGAACACACCTCTCCAGAACAGAAAAGTTTAATGATCTTTATTGATAAGTTCAATTGATAAAGAAAAAAAATATATACATTCCTCTAGAGTTTCAGGATTAAATGTCCGTGTGACCAATAAACTTGGATACAATCCCCCAATTTCTGGTCTACCATTTCCTTATGATCTGATCAGCGGTGGTTTCGGCCTCCTGCAGCGTGCAGACCCCGGTCAGTTCTACAGATTATCGACTACTCTGGACTGATTGGCAGGGAATGAAGCGGAGGATCGGTATTTCCCATTCAACTCTGCCTGTCAGGACCAAATGACAAGCAATTTCCTAAAATATTCCGCAAAGGGGGCGCTACACTTCTACGTATCGCATTGAACATCATGGCACCGATAGTAATGGGTTTGGCTTCCTAAGACCTGATAATTGCGCGGGGAGGCGATGATGGCGAGCGGCACATAAAGGGGGTGTTCTACTTTATGATGTGGAGGAGTTATAATGCAGAGCGTCCTCTTCTGTGACGCAGGTCACTGTCAGAGCGGGAGAAGAGCCAAGATATTATAGAACTAGGAGGACGTCTATATAATGACATTGTGAAACTACAAGTCCCAGCAGTCCACAGCTTCCACTCCATGCTGGGATCTCAATGGCTCTTCACCGGTCTCCAGATTTTGGGAAGTCTGGAAACAGCTCCCACCAGTGTCACCCAGCTTTCCTCGAGTCCTGAACAGCACATGACGAGACATCCTCCACACCAATATCTATCCTGAACCCAGAAGATTTAGATTCAGGGGTCTCAGAAAGCTGGGTGACCACCCGTGTGTGTATTGTGGTGGCAGCCATATTGTCAGTCACCCAGCTTTCCCGTATAACCAGGACACAATGTTCAATACCTGGGATTTAATGCTCTGACATTTTAAAGGGAGTGTCGATTTTTTTAATTATTGTGTGCAGAGGGTTTGGAGCTCTGTGTCAGAATATCGGACCTCTGAACGATATAAAAGATAAGCAATTAATACAAAAAAAAAAAAAAGATGTTTAAGACGGGAGCTTTACTTTCGGCATATACTGTATTACGACTAGTCTATTATAAGTTGTATGTGCCTTATACTAACCCTATAGAATATACAGTGGATCTGAACCCTTATAGGGGGGGGGGCTGAGGGTCCTCTGCGCTGCCTCACATCCGTTTTTAGGACGTCCGGCTCATTTTATTCCCTGTAACGCTCATCTTTTTAGAACGGTTCCTCATGCAGTACCCGAAAAATATACAGTATATATATATATATATATATAAAAATTCCAACATAATAGATAAACAAACCGGCACTAGAACACTCGGCGTCACATTTACATTTTCCATCTCTATCAACATCCATAATTCTTCACAGCTGCATCCGGCTGCCCATCGCTCATTTATTTCTGGTTGCGTTCCTGATTTGTAGCTGGGTAACCGGCGGGTTCGTCTTCCTGACGTTGTGTACGAGGTTCAGGATCCCACGTCCGGTCATCAGCCGGGCGCTCAGCATGATTGGTGCAGTAAGGGAGCGATCCCTATATACAGTGCCCTGTCCCAGCCTGAATTAATTCTGTGAGGTTGGGAAGAGCTTCATATCACATCGTTTATTGCAGGGCAGTCCGCGAAGGAGAGAGACACTGGTGATCGGTGACGTCCGCTGCGCTGCCAGATTCACCGATCCAGTGGTGGGGGTGGGGGGGCAGAGGTTGCAGCGGTTCCTTACCAGAATGGACACCTGCAAAGAAAAGGGACAGTGAAGATGAAAACTAATAAGAACTCAGCTAATATTACAACAGGAGAATCCTGGAGTTTGTGGGATATTTGCGGGGGAGGGGGCACGGTGCAATCTCCAAGTTCATTAAAAAGCGTTATTGTTGGGTTTTGTGATTTAGTTCTGATACAGTGCTCCAAACCCCCTGCTTTCCTTCACACCATCATGAGTTCAGTGATCAAATGCCATTTGCCGGTATCCACCACTAGGGGGAGCGCAATACATACAGATTCATAGCAGTGAGCTCCCCCTAGTGGCGGCTGCATAAAACTCACGACATGTCCTATATTTGCCCGTGTTTCGCACAGCCCGCACCCATTGAAGTCAATGGGTGCGTGCAAATCGCGCTCGGCACACAGAAGCACTTCCGGGGTCCGCTCGTGATTCGCGCTACAGTAGGACAAGAAATGAATGAAAACAGAAAAGCACCTCCTGATTTTATGTTTGTAAACATAAAACCAGAGTGTCATCATATGCTGATGCCACATTGAACTTTTGCGCGCGCAGAATGAACACGTCCGTGTGAATAAGGCCTAAGTCTCTATGGCTGCGAGGAGTGAAGCAAAAAAATAAAAAATACAGCTCCGACCCCCGGTAAAGATACATTATGAAATCAACGAACATTATTTATCGTCCGGAATTCTGCGGCTGAAGTTGGAATTCGACATTACTTACCATCCAATGTAACACTGACACAGGTTCTCGTGAGACGTGGCCTGCTTAATTAATAGTTCTACCTGCGTGGCCACATCCAGAGTTTCTTCATGGTTAAAGTCTCGACCTGAGAAATGAGAGCACGTTAATGGGTTCTACTATGAAGGGCAAAATGTAACGAAAAATGAAAAGGGTACAACCCCCCTCCCCTCCCCTCCGATTAGGAATAACAGGTCCTGTCACAGCTGGTTGTCCGCAGAGAAATAACCGGCCTTCCATGGTTAAACCCCAATCCAGGATATCCATAAAGCATTCATCAGAGTCGCCCGCCCCCCCCCCCCTCAATAAGCCTCCCCACCTACGACTCCTTTGCGCCATTTGATGTACGTTTTATGGAATCGCCAGAATTTACCTGTAAGTTTATCTCGAACCCGGTTGATAATCTGAATGGCTTTCTTATTTAATGCTTCAGGCTGCACTAAACCATCACCAACTGCAAAGAGATAAGAGAATGAATTGCAATAATAAAAATCAAAGTCGTCACAGCAGGTAACCCCCAAAAACTGGAGCCGTCCTTAAAGGTTGTGTAGAGGTTTGAAACGTTTTGTTTTATTGCTTTCAAATCAAGCAAAATAAAAAATGAACCAACTTTACAAAGTCTTGATTGAAAACTTAGTAGGCAGCTGCTATGCAGAGTGGTGTGTCTCCATGGTTACAGACTACAAAACAACCCCAGAGTGTAGTCTGATCCCGCAGTCATGTGTTACTCCGCTCTTTCTGCCCCTGCAGCTGCTTTCTGTAGGGAATCAAGAAGAGGAGGCGGAGGAGTCACACGATTGTAGGATCAGACTACACACAGGGCTTGTTTGTAGTCAGCATGGGACCTGCAGATGAAATTTTTTTTTTTTAATCAAAACGATTTGAGGTCTTTTTTTTAAATTTATTCTAGATGCATTGGAGAAATACAAACACGGCTGCAAAAGTTTACATATGCTTTAAAAATGCGCTGCGTGTCCTGAAACCATGAGATGTAGAAAACTAAACTGCATTGTGTGCACATGGAACCTACTGTATGTGTGAATGGACTCCGGCACTGTACTCCCCGGCTTCTTATGAGCAGTCTCCCCGAGCTCCACAGTCTCCATCATTTCTAAGGAAAACACAAAGATCAGAATATTAAAAGGAAAAGCCTCACTTTTATGACATGCACAGAAGAGCAGAGGTGTCGTTACTGTGCTGCACTAGAAGTTGAGCAGAAATATGTGATGGACTTTAATGACAAAATTGAGAAAGTGAGCCTTTAGAGTGTATCCAGCAAGACGGGCTGAGGGTTCGGACAATTGGGCAGCGCCTGATGGCTTGGCAGCAGAGGGGACCACTGGTGATCAGCGGATCTAGGTGCGCACACGCTCTAAGGCCCTGTTCACACAGTTTGTTTTGCAGGCTGAAAAATCTGCCTTAAAATTCCTTCAGGAATTTTAAGGCTTGACCTTTCTTTGCTGCGCTTTTCGGCAGCGGCCATCGAGTGCGGCGGGCAAAAAACGCAGCGAAAACCACTTTCTCTTCTTCCCATTGATGTCAATGGGAGGTCGGAGACGGAAAGGCGGAAAGAAAGAACTTGACTTTTTTCCCGGTCGCAGGAAAAATAAATGCCTGCGCCTCCCACTGAATTCAATGGTAGGCGATTTCAGCCAGTTTTCGGCGCGGTTTCCACGCCAATAAACTCAGTGTGAACTAGCCCTGACAGAAACAGATTGGAGAACCACTGCAAAGTGCATCTCTTGCTCGGACTATATGGGGGGCGGGGGGGGGGGGGCAGGGAGTCCTGAGTGGGGACATGGTTGGACTATATGGACAGGGCTTATCCTAATGTGACAACTATACAGAGATATTTGCTCCTCCTGTGGTGTTTGTTACTTAAAAAGATTTTTTTTTTATTATTGTGGCCCCGGTTTGTACAATACAGCAGGTAATAGGTAGGGCAGGTCATCCTCTTAGTGGGGGCTTTGTTGCCAAAATATCCCATCCGCAATTATGTCACATGACCGCACTGTCACCGCCGTTTCTTACAGCGTCTGGACCGGTCGTCACTTTCACTATTGGTTTCTATGAGACTCACATGGAGCGCGTCACCGGACTGTGTAGTGACAGACGTTCAGTCCAAACCGCAGACGCGGTGGGATTCAGCCGGTCACGTCACAGAATTGCGGATGGGATATTTCGGCAACAAAGCGCCCGGTAAGAGGATGACCGGCCCTACCTATTACCCGGTGTACTTTACAAACGGGGCCGCAATAAAGAAAAAAAAAATCACTGGAGTGTCTCTTTAAAGTCGTTTTCCACTGACAGATTTTTATGGCCAGTTAGTTTGGGAGTGAAGGGTCCCGGTTTGGTCTGGATAGGGGACCTGTCCCCATTTACATGAACAAAGACTGAGCGCATATGCATGGCCACCTCTTCCAATTGAATATGGACGCACAATATAACCTCGAACTTTACCGTTTTGTGTATGCAGCTTTCATGCAGACCTATGTCTCCGTGATTACAGACTTCAAACAGACCCTGCGTAGTCTGGCCCTGCAATCAGATCTGTTTGTAATCTGATCCTGCCGTCATATCCCCATCCATCTGCCTCCTACTTCTGAGAGAGTTTGTTTGAAATCAGGGACACACACGAGTCTGCATATGAGCTGTATACACAAAACGGTAGATTTTTTAAAGGCGACTATTTGCAACGTTGATTCCGGTTTCATCATAGACGCATTGAAACTTTGGTCGTGACGGCGGACGTGCCCTAGAAGGAATTTAAAAAGCTTTGTGTGATCAGTAAAACTTTAATACCTGCTCATGAAAAATCCGGAGACACAATCCTTACACAGAATAACCAGGACATCCGTTGTCCAGGATTAGAAAAACGTGGCGGCTTTCTTCCAAAAACAGCGCCACACCAGTACGCAGGTTGCGTGTTGTATTACAGCTCAGCCTCAGTCACTGCAATACCAGACACAACCTGTGGACAGCTGTGGCGCTGTTTCTGGAAGAAAGCAGCCAAGGTTTTCTTGTCCAATAGATCTAAGTTAATAAGTATTTTGCAGCCAATGAACACCCCCCCCCCCCCCTAAACAGGTGACCAAGAGAGTGTGTGCGCCCTATCAGGACTTCCCTCTAAGCAGATTGGCCAAGAGAGATCAGGTGGCCCATTCCACCGTACCTTTAAAGAAAGGACTCAGAGTGGACCAAATGAGCGACCACCACCAGTACAGCATGTATGCCCCCAGTGCCACGACAAATAGTCTTTAAAGCCAACCCTGCATATAACCCTAAAGGGCAATGCCCCCAATAAATCTGCACTCTGGAGGTCCCAACTGCACCCATTAAGTGGCCTTCTAGTCAGACGTCAAGGATCAGCAGAGCGGAGACCGTTAAGACACTTTAACATGGGCCAGTGATCAGGCAAACGCCGGTTCATCGGCTGATTGAATAGTTTACGCAGCAGAAAACATTGTCGTGTTGGCAGCACATTGTGTGTACAGGGGGGCGCGCTGGCGACACGACGGCGACAAGCGAGGGTAATAATGATCGTTTAGATCATTGGTCCGTTTACCGTGAGCAACGAGCACCAATCGACGAGCTGTATTGTCAATCGGCGCTTGTTTTCTAAGTAGTAAACACAGGCGACAACTGCCCATGTAAAACCACCTTTAGGGCTAGTTCACATGGAGTTTTTTGGCGCCGTTTTAGACGCGGAAAACATCTGAAATCGCCTCCCATTGATTTCAATGGAAGGTGGAGGCTTTTTTTTCCCAGGAGCGGAAAAAGAAAACCGATCGTGGAAAAGAAAAAGCGTCATATTTTCTCGCGTTTCTGCCTCTGACCTCCCATTGACATCAATGGGAGGCAGAGAAAGCGTTTTTTTCGCCCGCAGCGCACAATGGCCGCGGCAAGAAACTGCAGGCCGGTCAAGACCTGCCTCAAAATTCCTGAAGGAGGCAGATTTTTTTCAGTGTGAACAAACCCTTAGAGCGATCCTTCATTGCGGCTATGAGGCGGAGCCCTCTTTCTTAGGAGTAAGGGGGTGGCTCACTTCTCAGGACCCCAAAAGGTAACTTGTGGGGACCACTGATTGAAGTGGCACCGGCTATTTAAAGAACCTGTCCGGTGTAATAGAAGGCCATCGCGACTTTCAGACTAACGCGTCTCTCCAGTGGCGATATGATGGGGAAGCGGTCGTCTTAGAGGATATACGGCACTCCGAACACTGCAGGTCCTTGACTAGGACTCCACTCGGTTGTAATATTAATATAAAAAGCATAAAGTTTGTTGCGGTGATAGATGGCGCCACTTTCGTAGCGTGTTTTCTCAACACATATGCTGCAGTACCGAGGCGATCCAAATGATCTGATGAAGGTCTCGCTGCACCGAAAACGGTCATAAAATATTGTGGACGGCACAATTTAAAAAAAATTTGAGTTTTACAACCATTGAGTCCGATTTTTATATTAATATTACTACAAAGCGGTAATCTGGTCATAGACATCAGCAAAGGTCTAAAGGAGAGAAGTGGCAGGGCACAGCCGGGGACAGTTACCAGCCTCTACCCGCTCCCCCCAAACTGATGCCAGGAGATGAAAAAGGTGCCACGGGGGGGGGACGGGGACGGGGGGGGGACGGGGACGGGACATGAGAGGGGAGTATTTATTTTTTTCCCCCACCAGTACTTAAAGGGGTTGCCCAGGATTAGAAAAACATGGCTGCTTTCTTCCAAAAACAGCACCACACTTGTTGACAGGTTGTATGTGGTAATGCAGCTCAGTCCCATTCTCTTCAATAGAGCGGAACTGCAATTCCAGACACAACCCATGGACAGGTGAGGCGCTGTTTTTGGAAGTAAGCAACCGTGTTTTTCTAATCCTGGACAGCTCATTTAAATATACCCCACAGGTAAGGACGTAATGACCGTCTATATAGGACACTGGACGGCAGCTTTGTACATATGCTGTAATCTTAGGGACCTTGTCCTGAAAACAGGTTCCCTAGCAGTTCCAATACATTTGCTGCAAAAGACCTTCCAGGTGTAGATTTGTATAAGGCTCAGTTCACATGTGTCGGAGATGCGTTCAGATCTTACATCGCAAGTCATATTTGATGGGAAATTTTGCGCTGCATGCAGTGTAATTTTTCCTGTCAGAACAACGGACACCTCAGCGGAGCCCAACGGCCCTAATTTTGAGTCAATTGGGTCCATCTGGCGCTAGTGGTATCTGTCATGCAACCATTTTGGTGATGCGTCGTGATTACCAGGGAGCAAGTGTGAACAGAGCCTTAGATATGTTGCAGCCAGAAATGTGTGAAACCTATACATTTTGGGTCTTTTTATCCCCTCCGCCGGTTGACTGTTCTATGTGTGATGTCAGAGCTGTGCTGTAAACCAATCAGATGTCTCCACCTGCTGCTCCCCCTCCCCTCTCACAGCATGAAGTCTCACACACAGAGCAGCTGCATCCCCCTCCTCCTCCTATGTTATATTTACAAAGATCCTGCAGGCAGGAAATGGGGAGCTACTGGCTGTAGGAAGGTGAGGAAGACACCAAACTTCCCCATATAACATCTTACAAAAAGTTTGCTGGATTCACATGGACTACCAAATTATGCAAAAAAAAAAAAAAGGTACCCATAAGGGGTGTTTCATTGTTGGACTTGACTCCAAGGACATATTTGGTTTGTTTCAGGTTAAACTCACCCACAGACTGTCCGGCTGAGTACGAGTCTGTCCGTGTCTGAGAGCGTTTGGTGCTTTTTATATTGGCTGTGAAAAGATCATTATATAGACAATGGTGAGAGGCCGGGTGACGATTTCATTCTGATTTATAAATCAGAAAAAATAAAATCTGAAAATCAGCAAAGATCCATCTAAAAGGAACTCGTGGAAAATAGTAATTATGTAGAATCCAAGGGTGCGGCAATCGGCAGTGATCAGTGTCAAAATGTGGAGTAATAAAGCTACAAGATAAAAAAAATTATAAAAAACAACACAATGAATCGGGCTGGATTTACACGTGACGGTCATTGCTTCTTTGGATCACATGGGGGGGTAGTGTGCAAATCCAGCCCCAGAAACCCCATCTACTCAACCACTGGTCTCCTAAATAGAAAGAAATCGCTCATCACTTATGTTACTGTTGCTGCATCTCTAAAACCTAGATCTGAGGGCGTATCATCGGTGACATCCTGGCCCTACTGTGGCCTCCTAAATGTACTCAAAGCCGACATTAAAGGGGCAGCACATAGTTACAAAAACATGGCTGCTTTCTTCCAGAAACCGCACCACAACTGGGTTGTGTCTGGTATTGCATTTCAGCTCTATTGAAGTGAATGGGATTGAGATGCAATACCGCACACATCCTGTGGACAGATGTGGCGCTGTTTTTGAAAGGAAGCCGACATGTTTTTCTAATACTGGACAACCTCTTTAAAGGGGTTGGCTCAACAAGAAAACCACTGTCCATATGTCCAATCAAGGAATACAGACGTCTTTGAGGGTCTCTCTCCGTTGGGACCTCCCTCTATTAACCTCAGGGAAGAGCGGCAGGATGAAACAAGTTTTGAAGAGCTGGACCCATGATAATCCGGTAGATGGTGGGCGCTTTGCTTTTAAAAACGTTTTTGTTGTTGAGTCTATTGCTTTCTGTATGAATTCATGGTTTTCAAGATCTCCGATTGCTGTCATTCAATAGAAACCATTCAATAGTAATCTATCGCATCTAAGTAAGGCTTCATTCACATCTGTGTTTTTAATAAAAGAGTAATTACAAGTTAAACTAATCACACTGACTAATCTATTAAAGAAAAAGGGGCCCAAAATCTGCAATAAAGGCACATATAAGCTCCCTGCAGCCCGGACTGTGTCAGGCAGGAGGTTCTCTACCTACATTTATGTGATCAGTATTATACCGTAACTACTCCTACCGCTGCCGCAGGGGCAACCACCAGGATATCACTCAAAGCCGCATTATATGAACGGGATGTTTCGTCTAGGAGGTGTGGGTGACCCTTAGGAGATAAAAAGACCCCAGGAGGTATATGGAGACTGTTAGGTAGTTGGTTGACCACCCGTGTGCTACTTACTGTCCATAAGTCTCCAATTGAGAAGAGGGTCATATACAAAAGCTTCCAGCACGGCCATGACACTGTCCTTATGTTCCCGTAACACCTCCATTACTGTGTGACACGTGATACGATAGTTACCATCAAGGCCAGTTACCTGGAGAGAGAACATGGGGATGTAAAACTACATCGAATATTATAGGATATGAATTATAGACAGATAAGAGTTACAGATATGAGAGAGAACGAGAGCAAGAGCAAGAGCGAGAGAACGAGAGCAAGAGCAAGAGCGAGAGCAAGAGAGAGAGAGAGCGAGAAAGAGAGCGAGAGAAAGGGAGAGAGAAAGAGAGCGAGAGAGAGAGCGAGAGAGAGAGCGAGAGAGAAAGAGCGAGAGAGAGAGAGAAAGAGAGAGAGAGAAAGAGAGCGAGAGAGAGAAAGAGAGCGAGAGAGAGAGAAAGAGAGCGAGAAAGAGAGCGAGAGAGAGAGAAAGAGAGCGAGAGAGAGAAAGAGAGCGAGAGAGAGAAAGAGAGCGAGAGAGAGAAAGAGAGCGAGATCGATAGATAGATATGAGATAGATATGAGATAGATAGATAGATATGAGATAGATATGAGATAGATAGATAGATATGAGATAGATAGATAGATAGATAGATAGATAGATAGATAGATAGATAGATAGATAGATAGATAGATATGAGATAGATAGATAGATAGATATGAGATAGATAGATAGATAGATAGATAGATAGATATGAGATAGATATGAGATAGATAGATAGATAGATATGAGATAGATAGATAGATAGATAGATAGATAGATATGAGATAGATATGAGATAGATAGATAGATATGAGATAGATAGATAGATAGATATGAGATAGATAGATAGATAGATAGATATGAGATAGATAGATAGATATGAGATAGATAGATAGATATGAGATAGATAGATAGATAGATAGATAGATATGAGATAGATATGAGATAGATATGAGATAGATAGATAGATAGATAGATGATAGATAGATAGATAGGAGTTACAGATATGAGCGCGAGAGCGAGAGATGGGATAGATAGATAGATAGATAGATAGATATCCCCTGTAGTATATTCAGTCTTCATATATTACTCACTTCCATTGCATTGGTTAACATTCTTGTTAACCGGAATGGGATTTTCTCCGGAAACTTCTCCCTGGTCATGGCCACCTTAAAAAAAAAAAAAACACGACAATATTTTGACAACATTTTTTTATTTCTCACTTTATTATCTGCTGTTGAGAGCAATTGTATGTGCAAAAAGGAGTAACTAGGAAAACGGCCGTTCCCCGGGTGAGGTCCTAGCAGGATCTGGCGGGGTGAAGTGTAGTGCAGGATCTGGCGGGGTGAACTGTAGTGCAGGATCCGGCGGGGTGAAGTGTAGTGCAGGATCCGGCGGGGTGAAGTGTAGTGCAGGATCTGGCGGGGTGAACTGTAGTGCAGGATCTGGCGGGGTCAACTGTAGTGCAGGATCTGGCGGGGTCAACTGTAGTGCAGGATCCGGCGGGGTCAACTGTAGTGCAGGATCCGGCAGGGTCAACTGTAGTGCAGGATCCGGCGGGGTCAACTGTAGTGCAGGATCCGGCGGGGTCAACTGTAGTGCAGGATCCGGCGGGGTCAACTGTAGTGCAGGATCCGGCGGGGTCAACTGTAGTGCAGGATCCGGCGGGGTCAACTGTAGTGCAGGATCCGGCGGGGTCAACTGTAGTGCAGGATCCGGCGGGGTCAACTGTAGTGCAGGATCCGGCGGGGTCAACTGTAGTGCAGGATCCGGCGGGGTCAACTGTAGTGCAGGATCCGGCGGGGTCAACTGTAGTGCAGGATCCGGCGGGGTCAACTGTAGTGCAGGATCCGGCGGGGTCAACTGTAGTGCAGGATCCGGCGGGGTCAACTGTAGTGCAGGATCCGGCGGGGTCAACTGTAGTGCAGGATCCGGCGGGGTCAACTGTAGTGCAGGATCCGGCGGGGTCAACTGTAGTGCAGGATCCGGCGGGGTCAACTGTAGTGCAGGATCCGGCGGGGTCAACTGTAGTGCAGGATCCGGCGGGGTCAACTGTAGTGCAGGATCCGGCGGGGTCAACTGTAGTGCAGGATCCGGCGGGGTCAACTGTAGTGCAGGATCCGGCGGGGTCAACTGTAGTGCAGGATCCGGCGGGGTCAACTGTAGTGCAGGATCCGGCGGGGTCAACTGTAGTGCAGGATCCGGCGGGGTCAACTGTAGTGCAGGATCCGGCGGGGTCAACTGTAGTGCAGGATCCGGCGGGGTGAAGTGTAGTGCAGGATCCGGCGGGGTGAAGTGTAGTGCAGGATCTGGCAGGGTGAACTGTAGTGCAGGATCTGGCGGGGTGAAGTGTAGTGCAGGATCTGGCGGGGTGAACTGTAGTGCAGGATCTGGCGGGGTGAGCTGTAGTGCAGGATCTGGCGGGGTGAACTGTAGTGCAGGATCTGGCGGGGTGAACTGTAGTGCAGGATCTGGTGGGGTGAACTGTAGTGCAGGATCTGGCGGGGTGAACTGTAGTGCAGGATCTGGCGGGGTGAGCTGTAGTGCAGGATATGGCGGGGTGAGCTGTAGTGCAGGATCTGGTGGGGTGAACTGTAGTGCTTGTGTTTGCAGTCTTCATGACTGACGTTCTGTGATATGAGGTTTTTCCGCCGCTCTCCTCTACATCTGCTTCGCGTTACGTCCGGCTTCGTTACTTCTCTATTTGATATTATTATTATCTGGCGTTGTAAGTCCTAATCAGATTTAAGCCGGAGTTTTAGCCAAAGACGCGCAATCATGGCTGCCACTCCTGGGTGAGCGCACAACCTCTAATAATCCTGTTATATAACCGTATGGAATTTTTTTTGGGGGGGCTCGTTAAGTCCAAATAGAGTCGGGAAATGATGTCACCGCCATAGATGTGTACACAGAAGATCTAGAAGACCCCTCCTCACATTCCAGCCTGTTAGATTTGCCCTATTAGAGGATATGGACTTCACAGATGGGGGTGCCCTGCTGGGGGTCCCCTCTCTATGAGCCGGAGCATAGTCCTTAATTATCAGAGGACTCATGTAATACAAGGCTGCCGCAGGTGAAACGTACGGCTGACGGAAACTTCCCTATGTCAAAGCAGTTGATTGTCAGGGGCTTTAGAAGCCAGACCGGGGTTTATCCAAGAAGAGGGCGTCATAGATAAAACCTGCAAGTATTACACAGCGCCAAAGAAGCAAATGGGGGCCATTACGATATATTGATGTGCCGGGCGCCCCGTGTGCGCCAATATAAAGTAGTTCTTATCTGACCATTCAAATAAATGACAATAGAAACGTCACAGCAAACAATTACCTCAAAACAGTCTCCAAAGTCAATATGAAGGATTTTCCCACTGAGTCGATCCAGCATCAAGTTAGAGGGGTGTCTGCGCGAAAATCAGATATCAAAAACATCCCTTCTCCCTCCATATCCCAGCATTGTCCCCTCCCCCGCACAGTTATCACTCCTTGTACTGAACACCCCCCAAATGTCCTTCCCTGCCCCACTTCTTACCTCCCGGCCCCCGACCCAAGCACCTCTCCTGTCCTATATCCACCCACCTTATACATACACAAGACGTACCTGTCACCCAGACCGAGGATATACCCAACCACAGACATCACGGCCAGAGAGCGGGTGTAATTGGTTCTTCTGTCAAACCAGACCTGAAATAGAAAGTGATGGAAGTAAATGAGCCTGTATATACCATTATATATCTGCATATCATCTGTGAGCCCGTATATACACCATTATATATCTGCACATCATCTGTGAGCCTGTATATACCATTATATATCTGCATATCATCTGTGAGCCCGTATATACCATTATATATCATCTGTGTGCCTGTATATACCATTATATATCATCTGTGAGCCTGTATATACCATTATATATCTGCATATCATCTGTGAGCCTGTATATACCATTATATATCTGCATATCATCTGTGAGCCCGTATATACCATTATATATCATCAGTGTGCCTGTATATACCATTATATATCTGCATATCATCTGTGAGCCTGTATATACCATTATATATCATCTGTGAGCCTGTATATACCATTATATATCATCTGTGAGCCTGTATATACCATTATATATCTGCATATCATCTGTGAGCCCGTATATACCATTATATATCTGCACATCATCTGTGAGCCCGTATATACCACTATATATCTGCATATCATCTGTGTGCCTGTATATACCATTATATATCTGCATATCATCTGTGTGCCTGTATATACCATTATATATCTGCATATCATCTGTGAGCCCATATATACCATTATATATCTGCATATCATCTGTGAGCCCGTATATACCATTATATATCTGCACATCATCTGTGAGCCTGTATATACCATTATATATCATCTGTGAGCCTGTATATACCATTATATATCTGCATATCATCTGTGAGCCCATATATACCATTATATATCTGCATATCATCTGTGAGCCCGTATATACCATTATATATCTGCATATCATCTGTGAGCCCGTATATACCACTATATATCTGCATATCATCTGTGTGCCTGTATATACCATTATATATCTGCATATCATCTGTGAGCCCATATATACCATTATATATCTGCATATCATCTGTGAGCCCATATATACCATTATATATCTGCATATCATCTGTGAGCCTGTATATACCATTATATATCATCTGTGAGCCTGTATATACCATTATATATCTGCATATCATCTGTGAGCCCGTATATACCATTATATATCTGCACATCATCTGTGAGCCCGTATATACCACTATATATCTGCATATCATCTGTGTGCCTGTATATACCATTATATATCTGCATATCATCTGTGTGCCCATATATACCATTATATATCTGCATATCATCTGTGAGCCCGTATATACCATTATATATCTGCACATCATCTGTGAGCCTGTATATACCATTATATATCATCTGTGAGCCTGTATATACCATTATATATCTGCATATCATCTGTGAGCCCATATATACCATTATATATCTGCATATCATCTGTGAGCCCGTATATACCATTATATATCTGCACATCATCTGTGAGCCTGTATATACCATTATATATCATCTGTGAGCCTGTATATACCATTATATATCTGCATATCATCTGTGAGCCCATATATACCATTATATATCTGCATATCATCTGTGAGCCCGTATATACCATTATATATCTGCATATCATCTGTGAGCCCGTATATACCACTATATATCTGCATATCATCTGTGTGCCTGTATATACCATTATATATCTGCATATCATCTGTGTGCCTGTATATACCATTATATATCTGCATATCATCTGTGAGCCCGTATATACCATTATATATCTGCACATCATCTGTGAGCCTGTATATACCATTATATATCATCTGTGAGCCCATATATACCATTATATATCTGCATATCATCTGTGAGCCCATATATACCATTATATATCTGCATATCATCTGTGAGCCCGTATATACCATTATATATCTGCACATCATCTGTGAGCCTGTATATACCATTATATATCATCTGTGAGCCTGTATATACCATTATATATCTGCATATCATCTGTGAGCCCATATATACCATTATATATCTGCATATCATCTGTGAGCCTGTATATACCATTATATATCTGCATATCATCTGTGAGCCTGTATATACCATTATATATCTGCATATCATCTGTGAGCCCGTATATACCACTATATATCTGCACATCATCTGTGAGCCTGTATATACCATTATATATCTGCATATCATCTGTGAGCCCGTATATACACCATTATATATCTGCATATCATCTGTGAGCCTGTATATACCATTATATATCTGCATATCATCTGTGAGCCCGTATATACCATTATATATCATCTGTGAGCCTGTATATACCATTATATATCATCTGTGAGCCTGTATATACCATTATATATCATCTGTGAGCCTGTATATACCATTATATATCTGCATATCATCTGTGAGCCCGTATATACCATTATATATCTGCACATCATCTGTGAGCCTGTATATACCATTATATATCTGCATATCATCTGTGAGCCTGTATATACCACTATATATCTGCATATCATCTGTGTGCCTGTATATACCATTATATATCTGCATATCATCTGTGTGCCTGTATATACCATTATATATCTGCATATCATCTGTGAGCCCATATATACCATTATATATCTGCATATCATCTGTGAGCCCGTATATACCATTATATATCTGCATATCATCTGTGAGCCCGTATATACCATTATATATCTGCATATCATCTGTGAGCCCGTATATACCATTATATATCTGCATATCATCTGTGAGCCCGTATATACCATTATATATCTGCATATCATCTGTGAGCCCATATATACCATTATATATCTGCATATCATCTGTGAGCCCGTATATACCATTATATATCTGCATATCATCTGTGAGCCTGTATATACCATTATATATCTGCATATCATCTGTGAGCCCGTATATACCACTATATATCTGCATATCATCTGTGAGCCCGTATATACACCATTATATATCTGCATATCATCTGTGAGCCCGTATATACACCATTATATATCTGCATATCATCTGTGAGCCTGTATATACCATTATATATCTGCACATCATCTGTGAGCCTGTATATACCATTATATATCTGCATATCATCTGTGAGCCCGTATATACCATTATATATCTGCACATCATCTGTGAGCCCGTATATACCATTATATATCTGCACATCATCTGTGAGCCTGTATATACCATTATATATCTGCATATCATCTGTGAGCCCATATATACCATTATATATCTGCATATCATCTGTGAGCCTGTATATACCATTATATATCTGCACATCATCTGTGAGCCCGTATATACCATTATATATCTGCATATCATCTGTGAGCCCGTATATACCATTATATATCTGCATATCATCTGTGAGCCCGTATATACCATTATATATCTGCATATCATCTGTGAGCCCGTATATACCATTATATATCTGCATATCATCTGTGAGCCCATATATACCATTATATATCATCTGTGAGCCTGTATATACCATTATATATCATCTGTGAGCCTGTATATACCATTATATATCTGCATATCATCTGTGAGCCCGTATATACCATTATATATCTGCATATCATCTGTGAGCCTGTATATACCATTATATATCTGCATATCATCTGTGAGCCCGTATATACCATTATATATCTGCATATCATCTGTGAGCCCGTATATACCATTATATATCTGCATATCATCTGTGAGCCTGTATATACCATTATATATCTGCATATCATCTGTGAGCCCGTATATACCATTATATATCATCTGTGAGCCTGTATATACCATTATATATCATCTGTGAGCCTGTATATACCATTATATATCTGCATATCATCTGTGAGCCCGTATATACCATTATATATCTGCACATCATCTGTGAGCCCGTATATACCATTATATATCTGCATATCATCTGTGAGCCTGTATATACCATTATATATCTGCACATCATCTGTGAGCCCGTATATACCATTATATATCTGCATATCATCTGTGAGCCTGTATATACCATTATATATCTGCACATCATCTGTGAGCCTGTATATACCATTATATATCTGCATATCATCTGTGAGCCTGTATATACCATTATATATCTGCATATCATCTGTGAGCCCGTATATACCATTATATATCTGCATATCATCTGTGAGCCCATATATACCATTATATATCTGCACATCATCTGTGAGCCCGTATATACCATTATATATCTGCATATCATCTGTGAGCCTGTATATACCATTATATATCTGCATATCATCTGTGAGCCTGTATATACCATTATATATCTGCACATCATCTGTGAGCCCGTATATACCATTATATATCTGCACATCATCTGTGAGCCTGTATATACCATTATATATCTGCATATCATCTGTGAGCCTGTATATACCATTATATATCTGCATATCATCTGTGAGCCTGTATATACCATTATATATCTGCATATCATCTGTGAGCCTGTATATACCATTATATATCTGCATATCATCTGTGAGCCTGTATATACCATTATATATCTGCACATCATCTGTGAGCCTGTATATACCATTATATATCTGCACATCATCTGTGAGCCCGTATATACCATTATATATCTGCATATCATCTGTGAGCCCGTATATACCATTATATATCTGCATATCATCTGTGAGCCCGTATATACCATTATATATCTGCACATCATCTGTGAGCCTGTATATACCATTATATATCTGCATATCATCTGTGAGCCTGTATATACCATTATATATCTGCATATCATCTGTGAGCCCGTATATACCATTATATATCTGCATATCATCTGTGAGCCCATATATACCATTATATATCTGCACATCATCTGTGAGCCCGTATATACCATTATATATCTGCATATCATCTGTGAGCCTGTATATACCATTATATATCTGCACATCATCTGTGAGCCTGTATATACCATTATATATCTGCATATCATCTGTGAGCCTGTATATACCATTATATATCTGCACATCATCTGTGAGCCCGTATATACCATTATATATCTGCATATCATCTGTGAGCCTGTATATACCATTATATATCTGCACATCATCTGTGAGCCTGTATATACCATTATATATCTGCATATCATCTGTGAGCCTGTATATACCATTATATATCATCTGTGAGCCTGTATATACCATTATATATCTGCATATCATCTGTGAGCCTGTATATACCATTATATATCTGCATATCATCTGTGAGCCCGTATATACCATTATATATCTGCATATCATCTGTGACTGGCAATCAATACGGTCCCCCCTATCTGATCAGGTTGTGTCCCAGCTGACCCTGAAATATAAACTCTGTTTCATGGAATATCTAACAACCCGATAATGGATTTATATTGACTATTTTTATGATTTCTTTTATCTTGAATCAATGAGACAATGGCAACACGCTGCATCTATGGGGCCCTGTACTGGAGGGAGGGGGCCTTGTACTGGAGGGTTTCATTTCCATAGCTATGGGGCGGCAAGTACCCATGCAGGACTCGCCTCTCTAGACGGACTACATTGTTAGCAAACACGGGGGCGGGGAATTGGCGCAAGCGCCATGCAAACGGCACGGAGGGGGAACCAATCACCAGCTCCTTCTGTCCTGGGAAAAAATCTGTGACTGTAATGGGGTGGAGCACCATTCTGAACTTTGTTATGGGGCCCATTCTTTTCTGTGTCACCGCTGATGGGACCCGATAGCTGCTGGATTATGAAATATTCTGGATTATCGGATGGTGATAGAAAAATCTATAACTCACCTTTACAGATAGAGAAGGTCCAGGAAAACAGCCCCAGATAAAACGTGAACAAAACTCTGCTGCATCACTTAAAGCGTCTGTCACCACATTATAAGTGCCCTGTCTCCTATATAATGGGATCGGCGCTGTAATGTAGGTGACAGTAATGCTTTTTATTTAAAAAAAAAACATCTATTTGCACCACTTTATTAGCGATTTTAGATTTCTGCTATTGAGTTGCTTAATGCCCAACTGGGCATATTTTTACTTTAGACCAAGTGGGCGTTGTACAGGGGAGTGTATATCACTGACCAATCAGCATCATGCACTCCTCTCCTATCATTTACACATCCCATAGGGATCCTTTTAGATCACTATGTGCTGTCTTATACTTACACATTAACAATACTGAAATGTTTAGACAGTGAATAGACATTCCACGGGATGTCTATTCACAATCCCTGCACTTCGTTACTGTTTCTGTGGTAGTTACAGCAGAGCAAGCGTGATCTCGCGAGATTACGCAGTAGATGACAGGTTACAACGAGATCTCGCTTCCTCTGCTGCAACTACCACAGAAACAGTAACGAAGTGCAGAGATTGTGAATAGACATCCCGTGGAATGTCTATTCACTGTCTAAACATTTCAGTATTGTTAATGTGTTAGTATAAGACAGCACATAAGGATCTAAAAGGATCCCTATGCGATGTGTAAATGAATGGAGAGGAGTGCATGACGCCGATTGGTCACTGATTGGTCAGCGTCATACACTCCCCTGTACAACGCCCACTTGGGCATTAAGCAACTCATTAGCATAAATCTAAAATCGCTAATAAAGTGGTGAAAATAGATGTTTTTTTTAAAAATAAAAAGCACTGCTGTCACCTACATTACAGCGCCGATCCCATTATGTAGGAGACAGGGCACTTATAATGTGGTGACAGACGCTTTAAACCTGAGCTCTTTCCTGTTTGATTCTCTGCTCAGTCATTTTATTGTAATTTTGTGCCGGATGATCAGACTTTCTGTATTTTTGGATTCCAGATGCAAGTCATTCACGCTCTTATTGTTTAACATAATGCAAACGTACAAGTATAGTAGTGATAATAGTAATCTGGGGTCTAGTCTGGAGCGGGGGGTCTCCTACCTCGGAGCTGGGACTTTTCAGCCATAGCAGCTTGGCCAGGTCGTCCCCGGCAGTGTTATTCACCGCGTGCTCGAACACTTCCACCTTCTGCATGAGGGTGAGATGATCATAATCTGGAGCCATCTGCAGCCAAACAAACACGGGGTTACATCTCGGGAGCTCTTTACAATTGGTGATTTCTAGTCACCCTTCTCCTGGTTACCCTCAGCATGATGCGATGCTCGATGTTCAGGAGGATCTTCTTCTTCTCACGATAGTCTCGTATCAGGGCGTGCAGCGTGTCGCAGTGAGGGACCCAACCGATCAGCCCAGAATTAGTGGACAGAGGGATAACTGCGTACCTCTGGATGCTGCAAACAAAAACAAAAAGTGACCCCCTTGTCTTTTTTATACAATGCAGACGTGCCGGTGATATCGCAGACGTGCCGGTGATATCGCAGACGTGCCGGTGATATCGCAGACGTGCCGGTGATATCGCAGACGTGCCGGTGATATCGCAGACGTGCCGGTGATATCGCAGACGTGCCGGTGATATCGCAGCCGGTACCTGAGGTTTTTTCGCAGAGATGCCGGGTCATTGGCTAGAAGAGTGTTGACCAGTCCAAAGAGCTGCATCACCCTCTCATCCTGACGCAGGTCCTCGTGTCCTTTCAGCAGAAACATGAACTCGTGCCCATTGCTCCCTGTGAGGGTAAACACATATTTCAATGCAAAGGGGTCGCCAGCAGCACTAATGTAGCGTAGAAGGGGACTATGCAGGTCTCCAAAGGTCTAGCGTGGTCATCTCAGGCGGCCGCCAGACTCATCCGGATGCTGCCTAGCAAGTTCAGTGACTGCACAGATCTGAAGGAGTCCAATACCGATCGTTAAAGCGGCAGCAGCGCTCGGGTGAGTGAGGTGGTGCCGCCTGGTTTCTGAACAGCTTTCCTCGGATCGGTGGACGGGCCCAATACAAAGTCTATGAGTCCGCACACCACTCACTCAGCTTTCGGAGGAAAGAGGATCATAAACGAAGCGGCACAGCACTCACCCCAAGTCTTCTGCCGCTTCGTCTTAGCGATCGCTGGGGGTCTCCATGCTCAAACCCCCACCGATCAAAACTTCTGACATGTCATTATGACATGTCAGAAGTATTTTTAAAAGTTTAGTTACCCTTTAAAGGGATTTTACAAGAGCGGAAAAACATGGCTGATTTCTGTGAGAAATAATTCCACACCTGGGAATGGGTTGCGTCTGATATTGCTGCTCCGCTCCATTGAAGTCAATAGGGCTGAGCTGCGATGCCACAACCTGTGGACAGTTGTGGTGCGGTTTTTAAAAGACAGCAGCCATGTTTTTCTAATCCTGGACAGCCCCTTTAAAAAGAGTTTTCTCACTATAGTGCTTTATGACATAGGGGGTCCGGCTGACGGCATTGAGCACAGTCTATACCTCCCATCCAGTTCAATGCAAAGCAACTGTGCATGCACAGCCTGCCCCCTACTGGTGGCCTGGACTAAAACAGGCCTGCTCTCAAGATCATTAATGGTCAAAGCAGCAGGAACGCCACCGATCATTGATTCAATTATGTCCTTTCGACAAGTCGTGAAGCACTTTAATGGGAAACCTCCTTTAAACAAACATATGTCTTATACTCCATTCCCAACCAGAGCTGCATTCAGAATTCTTCTGGCTGCCGGCTGCAGTCAATCAAAACTGCTGACAGATCCCCCCCCCCCCCCACAGCTTAGCAAAGCTCTGGAATTGCAGTTCACTCTGATGCAAAGCATTGTGGGGGAGGTAGTCTCGCTTACAGAAAAACTACCAAAATGTGCATGTTTATGGTAGAGTAGGGGGAAGCCATTGTGAACAGTTATCCCATGTCTATAGCCATCTTAGCAAGATACAAAACACAATTTTGAATGCAGCTCTGGATGTGAATGGAGTATAAAACATGATATAACTCAGGTTCAGTAAAATGTCAAAGAAATGGAGGTACAAGTTACAAACACAGATAAGTGACGCACCCATTAGTGTGAGCTTTCGAGGCCTCTGCTTGGAGGTGATGACCTGAAGAGACGGCGCAATGGACTGGATGCGGATTATTGGTTGATTGGGATCGTACGTTCCTGGCACCGCCAATTCCAAGTCTCGACACATCAGCAGTTTTGGAGACACATACTGGAGCTCCAGGGAGGTGAGCTGAAACACAGGCCCAGAAGACAATCGTATCCCAAGCACTGGACAGTGACTGGTGAAGAGAAGACGAGGTCGGAGCTCCGCACACTCACCTGCGGCAGCTGCTTGGATATGCGTCTGAAGACGTGGTAATACAGGTCCCACGCCTGCGTCAGATCCTTCACATTTCCAGATTTCATGTATTTTCGACACCAGTCCTGGGCCTCCATTAGATCTCTGCCGTAAGCCTTCAGGGCAGGAAGACATGACAAACACACAAGTGGAAAAAGAAGAAGAAGAAAACAAACAAAACAGGAGATCAGACAAGTTACGGCACAATTAATCCGAAAGAAAGATTTTCCGCTAGATGTCACCTATCGTTCTCCCTCCTCGACAGTAATCTGAGGTGAGAAGTTCAAGGTGCCAGTAATGAGGGAGACGATGAAGGGCCTTTAAACACCGGCCGATAAGTGGCCGATTCAGCGAGCGCCGATCAACTGGGTCAGAAGCCTCGGCCATTCAAAGGGTCCCAGGACTCCTAATATGCTTATAATATACGGGAGGGGGAGGCATATCGCCAAATATAGTGAATATATAGATGGAGGACATAATGTTTATAGGTTTGCGCTACGATGAAGGAAATCGCATAACAGACTCATTGTAAACCCCACACACGCTGGAGAACACGGCAGTAACTAAAAGGGCCTTTTACACCGGCCGACAATCAACGAGACATCATTGATCGGCGCCCGTTTCCTCCTGTCACACGGAGCTATGGATGGGAGACGATCGGTCGTTACTCCGATCGCTCGTCCCCATACATCATCACGTCGGCAGCGCGTCTCCCTATTTACACAGGAAGATGGGCTGCCGACAACGATAATATTTAACTTTTTTAAAACGATACGGCCAGCAGATGAATGAGCGTTTATACAGATCAATTATCGGGAAGGAGCGCTGTATGAACGCTCGTCTGCCCGATAATCGTCCAGTTTAAAACCCCCTTTAGGGACTCACCTGATTAAAAGAGGTCTCCTTCAGTGTCTGAGGTCCCCTCTCCATCATGGCATGAAGAGGATCCAGCACGGCAAACATGCCTTTCACGTTCCGCTCTCCAAAATACAGACGTGACGCCTCCTCCAGACCCTCGTGCCACATCTCATGCCAGAGAATAGCGACTCTGATCAGCTCCTCACTAACCTGGTGCCAGAAATCAAACAGGAAGAGGTTAAACAGAAGTAATATATATGTGCGGCATTGGTGGCTCAGTGGGTAAAATTATCGCCTTGCAGTACAAGGGTTAAAACCCAACCAACGACTGCATGGCATCTGTATATTCTCCACTTAAAGGGTGCGTATCCTTTAGCAACCTTATAGTACCAATGCAGCTCAAATAAAAAATGAAGCAACATTGCAAACAGACTTGAGGCAAAACAATCAAGATATTTTGTGTATACAGCTCCAACGCAGACCTATGTGTCTCCATGGTAACAGACTAAAAAAATAAATAAATCAGCGTACGATCAGATCCTACGGTTTGTAGATTAGCAAGGAGGTGAAGTAAGAGATGACCAAAGGATCAGACTACGTTTTGGATTGCAGTCTGTAACCTTGGAAACACATAGATCTGCATCGGCACTGAATACACAAAACAGTCAGACACTTAAGATTATTTGCTACATTTTACTTTCGATGCATTGAAGCAATGGTTGCACATATCCTTTAAATGTCTTTTTGCATTCTAACATGACCTTATAACTAACTATTACACGATCACACAGATATCACCGTATGATGTCCTTATAGTTTAGGTGTGGTCTAAGAGGTGCGACCTCCCTCCAACACTGCTGGGTGACACGGCAGGATACTCCGTACAGGACTGTTCCCCTTTAAACATGCCCCTCCTTCACCACCTATGTAGAATGGCTACTACGAGGGGGGTCACCTACCATAATGGCTTGCTGTACCAGGGTGTTGCTATGTTCACACATGTTCTTCAAGATCTTGTTTGCGGCGTTGTGACGGGCAGTGGTTGTAGATTTAGAGGCGACAGTCAGGGGGTAAATCAGAGCCTGTGGGGGTGAAACAAAAGACCATGTAAAAACAAGAGAACACGCTACCCACATGTGCTTCCCTTCAGAGGCACGGGACAAAGGTCACGCGTGCAGTCCTCATACTGAACTAAGGAGGAATGATAATCTGCCCTTCTAATGAGGGTCTCTGGGGACAATTACCCAGCTGCACATTGAGGAGATGAGGCCCCGTCTGATGAGCGGTACAATCAAGAGAACAATCATAGGAACAAACAAGTGCAAATGAGGTGAGACTAACGGCAAGCTCACATCCGAAGCAGCTGCAATTAGAACAGTCTTTGAGTAATGATGGAGGATCTGTATTAGGTATGCAGGGGGTGATGAACAGAAATGTACACGGATGTAATCAGCACCTGTTTGTATTTACAGCAGTGGCAGGACCCTAAAGGTTCAGGAACTAATATCTCGAACAGGGCGCTGCATGCAAACTTATCCCAACTATGCGGGGTCTTCTTGACTTAGTCAGGTCAAACAGGACATTTTAAAGTTAGGCAGATGGACACTAATCAGCAGCTTTGTGCTGTCCCTCCCGGTACGGAGATGTATCTACCAGGCAGCCATATACAGGCTTTCCGAGTAAGGTCAAACATTAAAAGGGGGTTCTCTAGTCCAGTTCCCGTCATCTCCACCATCACCTTCCAGCTATATTAGTACAGACACTAGTCCTACACGATTTCCAAATGATCCAGAGTTTATAGCCTGTATTATACTCCAGAGCTGCAATCCGAATTCTGCTGATCATCGTTGGAAAAGTCGACAAGCTTGTTAACACTCCTTACCGCTTAGCCGAGCTTCTATAATGCAGGTGGACCCTGAGTATTGAGTACATCCGATGATTGTACAGTGCCTGGTGTAAAGACTTCCCAAAATCACCATCACAAAGCTCTGTGCAGACACTGAACAAGCAGGGTGTACTGGGAATCTGCTCTAGCACTCACAGAATAGTGAGTGCAGCTCTGGAGTATAATACAGGATATAACTCAGGATCAGTACAGGATAAGTAATGTAATGTATATACACAGTGACTCCACCAGCAGAATAGTGAGTACAGCTCTGGAGTATAATACAGGCTGTAACTCAGGATCAATAGGCTGTAACTCAGGATCAGTACAGGATAAGTAATGTAATGTATGTGCACAGTGACTCCACCAGCAGAATAGTGAGCACAGCTCTGGAGTATAATACAGGATGTAACTCAGGATCAGTACAGGATAAGTAATGTAATGTATGTACACAGTGACTCCACCAGCAGAATAGTGAGTGCAGCTCTGGAGTATAATACAGGATGTAACTCAGGATCAGTACAGGATAAGTAATGTAATGTATGTACACAGTGACTCCAGCAGCAGAATAGTGAGTGCAGCTCTGGAGTATAATACAGGATGTAACTCAGGATCAGTACAGGATAAGTAATGTAATGTATGTGCACAGTGACTCCACCAGCAGAATAGTGAGCACAGCTCTGGAGTATAATACAGGATGTAACTCAGGATCAGTACAGGATAAGTAATGTAATGTATGCACACAGTGACTTCACCATCAGAATAGTGAGTGCAGCTCTGGAGTATAATACAGGATGTAACTCAGGATCAGTACAGGATAAGTAATGTAATGTATGTACACAGTGACTCCACCAGCAGAATAGTGAGTGCAGCTCTGGAGTATATTACAGGATATAACTCAGGATCAGTACAGGATAAGTACTGTAATGTATGTACACAGTGACTCCACCAGCAGAATAGTGAGTGCAGCTCTGGAGTATAATACAGGATATAACTCAGGATCAGTACAGGATAAGTAATGTAATGTATGTACACAGTGACTCCACCAGCAGAATAGTGAGCACAGCTCTGGAGTATAATACAGGATGTAACTCAGGATCAGTACAGGATAAGTAATGTAATGTATGTACACAGTGACTCCACCAGCAGAATAGTGAGTGCAGCTCTGGAGTATAATACAGGATGTAACTCAGGATCAGTACAGGATAAGTAATGTAATGTATGTACACAGTGACTCCACCAGCAGAATAGTGAGCACAGCTCTGAAGTATAATACAGGATGTAACTCAGGATCAGTACAGGATAAGTAATGTAATGTATGTACACAGTGACTCCACCAGCAGAATAGTGAGTGCAGCTCTGGAGTATAATACAGGATGTAACTCAGGATCAGTACAGGATAAGTAATGTAATGTATGTACACAGTGACTCCACCAGCAGAATAGTGAGCACAGCTCTGAAGTATAATACAGGATGTAACTCAGGATCAGTACAGGATAAGTAATGTAATGTATGTACACAGTGA